>NC_132879.1:16559618-16562118 GCF_030463535.1 Salminus brasiliensis
GCCACAATTAGCCATCTTCTAATGTATTATAATGCATCCTGTCAGAAGGCAAACGTCTTCTTAAAGTGGTTTCATTAACGTGTCAGTGGATTTTGTGGTCTTCAGTGGCTTTCCCAGACCACCAGATCAGAATCCAATAGAACAGCTTTGGGACGTGGTGGAACTGGAGATTCATAGTGCTCCTGAAAAATCGGAAGGTGGCCTTAAATCTCACGGAAATATCTTCTTAAGGAATTTGTGCAATGGCATATATATATATATATATATATATATATATATATATATATATATATATATATATATATATATATATTTATATATTTATATATTCCATACTCTGCTCTGAGTTTCCTCAGGAAATCTGTCTTTCCAGCGCACATTTCACACTCTACCTCACACAACGCTAAGCCACATTAGCATCTCAAACACACACTAGCGGCAGAGTCAAAGGTAGACTGGAGCAAAACTGTGTGTTATGGCCTAAGAGGGAAAGAGAGAAGGAGAGGAGGAGGAAAAGGAAGAAAACTATCCCTTATAAAAATAAAATATATAATTACATATTGTTAATTACATATACTGCATGCACATACACACACACACACTGTCATATCAGAATATTATGACCACCTGCCTAATAGTGGGAATAATCACCTCTGGCTTGACATCCCACAAAGTTCACGGCTTCTGAGATGCTGCCAACCTTCATCTGGAACCCTATTATCATGTCCATCTGCGTGATAACTTCATGAGCCGCCGTAGTCAGGGTGTACCAAGAGTGGATTACTCGCACATTGGGTGCCTCCAAACGGCATGAGAGTGGTGCCCCATTGATGCCAGAGGGGAACAACGAGTGTGTGAGAGGTACAAAGCTGCACTGTGGACCAAGTAACCTCTATGATGAACACCTGCCATCACCTACTACAGTCCATACAATGATGTCTCGCTAGCGTGATCCGAGGAGTGGATATTCCCACTATTAGGTAGGAGGTAACAGAGTTTCAATCTTTCATTGTTATGTTTGGGGAGGCGGAGATGAAACAGAGAGAGAGTGCAAACAGAAAAAGTGGGGAAAAAGTTGGGAAAAGAGAGAAAAGTGGAAAAGAGAGAGAAAACGGGAGAGGGAGGGAGAGAGAGAGGTGGCTATATAATGGTGACAGTGATGGAGAGGGAGTCAAAGAAGAGATTTCATTCTGTGATAAACAGGACACAGGGGTAGAAGGGCGAGAGTGAGAGAGGGACAAAGAGAGAGAGAAGGAAGAGAGAGAGAGAGAGCGAGAAGGCTGAGTGCCAGGACAAGGGTGATGACAGAGGAGAAAGACACGGCCAGCGATGGAAAGAAAGAGAGAGGGCAGCTGAAGAGGGATAATGATGGAGGAGGGAACATGGAGGTTAGGAGGAGTAGCAGGACATGCTGGGATAGCGACAGAGAGGACGTGTGAGAGACATGGAGGAAGAAAAGAATACATTGAAAGAGAACATTTAGACAGGCTTCAACTTCTCAAACTCACACTGTCACCTCTCAGACTATGTGTGTGTGCGCGCATGTGTCTGTGAGAGAGAGAGAGAGCGAGCGAGAGAGAGACTGAGAGAGCGAAAAAGAGAGAAAGAGAGAGGAGTGACAATAAACGTCAAAGGCGTTTAGCCTTAAAGAAAGATGAATTAGAAAGAACCAAAATGTTCCCTTTGCTTTTCTCTCCTGTGCCCTAACCCAAAAAGCACACACACACACACACACACACCCACACACACATACACCCACACACACAAACCCTTTTCCGCTGCTCTGACTCTAACTAAAAGCCTTGTTTGATTAAGTGATTGAAACTGGTGAATGGAAATGGTGTGTGTGTGTGTGTGTGTGTGTGTGAGAGAGAGAGAGAGAGAGAGAGAGAGTGTTTGGTGTTTTCAAATCTCTTTCCTCTTCACTCAAATATGCACCCACACTTACAGACCTCCTCTATGCACCTATACAGGGTCTTTAAAAACAAAGCAATGCAGCACGCACACACACACACACACACAGCCTTCCTCTGTGCACCCCAATGCACAAACTATTGATGCAATTCTCAGTTGCAACAGTGATTTGATTCAACTCAGAATCTTTAGCACAGGATTCAATGAATCGATCTATTCAGAGAATCACAAAGCATCAATACATTTTTACACCCCTATCACACAGACACATGGATATACGCACATACACACATACATCGATCTGCCATTACATTAGTACTGGTGACAGCTGAAGCGGAATACATTGATAGTCTTTACCTGCAGTAGCATCTTTAAAGGGCAGCAAGTGAACAGTCACCTCTTGAAGGTGATGTGTTAAAAGCAGGACAAAGGGTCAATCATAAGAATCTGAGAAACTCTGACAAGAACCAAACTGTGATGACTAGACGACTGACGCAGTCAGAGTATCTCCAAAACACCAGACAGGACTTGTGGTATGCAGTGGTCAGTCTCTACTAAACGTGCTCCAAGGAAGGGAAGGGTAATG
>NC_132879.1:16567118-16753619 GCF_030463535.1 Salminus brasiliensis
AGAGTGAGTGACGTGAAAGAGAGTGAGAGAGACAGAAAGAGTGAGCGGGAAAGACAAATACAGAAAGAGTGATTGAGAGAGACAGCAAGAGCAAAGAGAAAGAACGAAAGACAGAAATAGAAAGAGTGGGAATACAGTAAGAGAAAGAGACAGACAGAGAGAGAGAGAGAGAGAGAGAGAGAGAGAGAGAGAGAGAGAGAGAAAGAGACAGGCAGAAGAATTGAATGAGAGAGCAAGACAGAAAGAGTGACAGAGAGACAAAGAGTAAGACAGACAAGAAGAGAGAGAAAGAAACAGACAGACACAAGAACTGTGTGGTGAGAGACAGAAAAAGTGAAACAGACAGGAAGTGGGTGAGATACAGAAAGAGTGACAGAGAGACAAAGAGTAAGACGGACAGAAGACAGAAAAGTGAGAAATACAAAAAGTGAGTAAAAGGTATAAACAGAAAAAGTGAGAGAGATACAGGAAGAGTGACAGAGAGACAAATAGTCAGAGAGACAGAAAGAGTGAGAACAACAGAACGAGTAAAAGAGAAAAAACAAGTGTGAGACAGGAAGAATTAAAGAGAGAGACAGAAAGTGTGAGACAAACAGAAAGAGTGAGAATGACAGAATAAGTGAGAGGGAGAAAGAGAGAGAAAGAGTGAGAGGCTAAAAGAGTGAGAGAGACAGTAAGAGTGAAAAAGAGACAGAAAACGTGAGAGAGACGTGAGAACAAGTGAGACAGACAGAAAGTGGGTGAGTGGGACAAACTAAAAAAGTGAGAGAGATACAGGAAGAGTGACAGAGAGACAAAGAGTGAGAGAGACAGAAAGAGTGAGAGACAGATAGAATGAGAATGAGACAAAAGTGAGTAAAAGTGAGCGAGAGAAAAAAAGAGTGAGAAACAAAAAGAGAGGCAGAAGGAGTGAGAGAGATATAAAAAGAGTGAGAGAGGCAGAAAGAGTAAGTAAATTCTGTCTGAATTGGCCATGTCTGTTTTTCTCCCTGTGTGAGAAAATTACAGGCCAAATCACCTACTGTTTTTCATAGAACACAGCGGTGGTCTGAGCATGTTTGTCCCATCCGGACACACATCTCTACATTTCCCAGGCAGATCTCACCTCGCGTTGGAAAAAGGATTCTGGCTGCTGCTGCTCGCTGTATTTACTCTTCAAATCAGCAATTTTTATTGTAACTCTGCTTCCCCAAAGCTAAATGACAGCCAGTATCTTGGTATCTCATCCGATGTGATGCAAACATTCATCCACTCGTCCTACAGTCATGTTATTGTGGTGAGCTTGATCACTGACATCATTTACTTTTTTCATTTTTAGACAATGCTCTGATAAACCCAATACAACTAATAATACACAAAACTGTATCAGAATAAATATTACATCATTTCTGACTGACTATAATGTGGAGATATTGATTCTTAGTTACACACACACACACACACACACATAGCACATAAAATACAGGGTGTTTAAAATGAGCAGTGTGTCCACTGGGAAGAGAGGGACAGAAAGAGAAGCACAAAGTCAAGAGAGGATGAGTATGAAAAAGGTGTGTGTGTGAGGGCAGGGGCATATTATGCCCCACTGGAGTGGATAGAGAGATCAGGAAGGCTTTGAAGGAGGGAGAGGAAAGTGTGTAAGAGAAAGAGAGGTGTGTGTGTGTGTGCTGGAGCGAGGGAGTGTGAAGGATAAAAACTGAAATATTGCTGTCTGCTGCTGCTGCTGGAGCGCGGCATAACATTAATGGACAAGACATGACAGGAATGCAATGCTGAGATCATGGGAGTGAAAGTGGACGTGTGTGTATGTGTGAATGAGTTGAGAAAGCAGGGGTCATTCCAAATGTGTAAAGTCAATTACGCATTTAGGGATGGAACTGAATACAAATTCATTATTTGGACTGAAGAGGTAATTTGCGCTGAACAGATATTAATTAAAGGCACAGTCATTTTTTCAACTGTTCAGGTTTTGATCTTTTTTCCCTTTTAAACCCACATCACAATTCAACAGACTCTGCAATCTGTTTCTGGACATCCGTCACACATCAGTATTTATCTACAAGATCTCTGTCCTGCTATCCAAACCCACTCACAGGCCTATACATCTCCAAATTAATCCAATAGTTCCATGCCAGCCATCCTGCTACCCAGACCTAAACAAAGCCTTCTTAATCCCTAAAATAGTCCCACAGCTCAATACCAACTGTCGCCCTAACAAGACCTAAACACAGCCTTATTATTCTCCAAATCACCCCATAGTTCAATACCAACTGTCCTGCTGACCAGACTAAAAACATGGCCTTATTTAACATGATTAAATGCTTCTACACCAGCTGTCCTGCTTCCCGACCTAAACACAGCCTTATTACTCTCCAAGACATTTCCATAGTTCTACACCAACTGTCCTGCTGACTAGACTAAAAACATGGCCTTATTAAACTCAAAAATGATTTGATACGGTCCTGCTGCCTAAACACCGCCTGTTCTACAACAACTTTTCCCAACTTAAACACAGCCTTATTACTTGACAAAGTAATTCCATAGTTCTACACCAACTGTCCTGCTAACCAGACCTAAACACACAGCCTTGATAATCTTTAACATGATTAAATGCTTCTACACCAGCTGTCCTGCTACCCGACCTAAACAAAGCCTTATTACTCTCCAAGATAATGCCTTTTGCAAGTCGCTCTGGATAAGAGCGTCTGCTAAATGCCGTAAATGTAAATGTAAATAATGCTATAGTTCTACACCAACTGTCCTGCTACCCGACCTAAACAAAGCCTTATTACTCTCCAAGACATTTCCATAGTTCTACACCAACTGTCCTGCTAACCCGACTTAACACACAGCCTTATTACTCTCCAAGACATTTACATAGTTCTACACCAAATGTCCTGCTAACCAGACCTAAACTCACCAAAAACCCTGCTAATGAGACCAAAATAGTTTTTAAATTAATTTTCTAAATAATCCCATAGTGCCATACCAACTGTGCTGCTAACCAGACATAAACAAAGCCTCATGAACTGTCAAATAACCTCATAGTTTCAGGCCAAAAACCTAAAAACAACCTTATTACTTTTACAAACATAATTTATTTTTATGCCAAAGGTCCTGCTAATGAGACCTTTAATAAAGCCTTATTACTCTTCAAAACCCAAAGTTCTTTGCAAACCATCCTGCTAACCAGACCTAAACACAGCCTTATTAACCTCCTTATTAAATAATCCCATAGCTCCACATAACACGTTCTAACTTTTACATGTGACTGCACTGTGTACCCCACGCATTCCCTATTGAGATGTGTTTACTTGAATAGAGACATTCTGAACGCTAAACAGATAGAAATAGTCATGTTTACATTTCTAACGCATGTATTACACGTAAGAAAGTAAACCAGAGACACTAGAAGCACACAATATTCCTGCAAAATCAGAGGAGAGATTGTTCCACGCACAGACGCACACAAACAGCAGTGCAAGTAAAGAAGAGTGATTTGATGAGAAAGACTGTGATTTCGCTGTGATTACCATGATGTCTGCTGCAATTCTTTGTTAATATGAGCCGTAACCCAATCAAATTAACAGATGGGAAATTGCCTTCTGATATTCTCAAAACGTGGTGCACTCAAATCCCCTGCTAAATTAGCTTCAAGCCCCCATCCCACACACACACACTCATACACACATACACGTCTCAGCCACTTCCTCTGCCTTTCCTTTCAGCATCCTAATCAAGTTCACACACCCACACACCACTTAATGAGGAACAAGGGCAAGTGTGTGTATTAAAGTGTATGAGTATTTGATTACAATATGTTTCTAGCATATACACACCTGTTTCTCATGCAATTCATGGTGTATCTGTGTATGTGTGTGTGTGTGTTTGTGTGTGTGAGCTGCATTGCTTATTATTAATGTCCTTCTGTCAGAGGCTAATGGGGGTCATTAGCATATTAGGCTAACGATCCACCAACATACACACACACACACATACACGTGAAGGGAATAGGAGTAGACCAACAGCTTAGAGACAAGACATGGAGGTAGAAAGACAGGGCTTAACCCAGAACAAGATAACAGCTCAGAGAAAGAAAGCATGCTTGCACCCAAAAGAAAAGAGAGGGACAAGGAGCAAACCCCCTAATTTCAACAAGCGGGAGATTGGAATTAAGAGGAGGAAGAGACGATCTAGAGGGATTAATATCAAAAAGAGAGGGGGAGGACAGGGGGAGGACACAGGGCTAGTGCAGCAAGAGAGAGTCCGTGAGAGATTGGAGAAACAGAGAGAGACAGAAAGAAAGAGAAAGACAGGGTGACAGAAACAAAGGCGAGAGCATTCGAGAGAAAGAGAGAGAGAGAGAGAGAGAGAGAGAACTGACTCATGTCATTGAGAATGTAGTTAACCTCTATTATAATTCAGCGCAGGCTTGTATTGTGTTTCCACAATTTAACTTGCCCTTTTGGGAACAAACAGAAGCTGTACGCTTTCCGGCCTTCTGAAAGCTGCTTACCGTGCCCACTTGTTAGCTTGCGAGTTCATGCAAAGTACATAAAAGATCTCAAGCAAAGTAAATTAAATAAACTCTACAAAAATCCCTATTCTCATCTCCACAAACAGAGCACAAGAGGGCTCTCTGCCTTTCTCCATCACAAGATGGGAAAAAGTGGACTGCTCGAGATCCTGTTTCCTTCTTTAGCCATTTCCCCACCTTCTTGTTCCTCCACTGGATGCAATAATACCACAGCCTTAAAGGTAAAGTCTATTGTTTGTGTTAAAAAAAAGCCAGTTTTGTCCTTGAGACGTTCTGGTTGTTCTCATTGGCTTTAGGCGAAATTGTACGCTTTCAGGGGGAGGCCATAGTGCAGAAATGTCCCTGTAATAAGCTTCCAGCAGGCGCAGCACAAGTGTCAGCTCGAGTCTAAAACTGGCTTAAAGAAATCCCATATTAGGGCCAGTCGCACTTCATGAGCAGTTATTTAATGAACTGTTGCCTGCTTCTCAGGCATGCCTTGACTGGGGGTTTAAAAACTTTCAGGCTGGAAGTTCCTAATGCTTTCATTTGTCTGCTTTGTGGCAGATGAAAGAATCATGGAGAAACTTTTATTCAGGAAAGCCCTGTTGGAAGGGTTGGAAGCCAGCACAGTTGAGTGACTTTCCTGCCCAAACTCACCCAATGTGGTGGCGAAACTACATTCACATTGTAAGCATTTTGTTCAAAAGGATTCAGAACTTTTAAAAAGGTTTTTTCAATCGTTCTTAGGTGGAGCCAACGACACTATTTTAAAACCAAGAGGTCCAACTTAAGGACCATTAAAATGTATAAGTGGTTCTTTGTGTGGTTACACCACTGTAATACCAACTGTAAATAAGTGTCTGTCAATCTGATGATTTACTGATGTCATTGGGTCTCATCATGGTCACATGTCCAGGTATATTAGATTTGTGTGTTCACACTGCTTGGAAATGTCATATCTGCGTTACATTTAGGCAGGAACTAGATCTAGAATTTGACATTGTGAACACAGCTGTAGGTAAACTAGGTATAGCAGGTGAGTTGGAACAGGGATATCAACCAGACTGTCCTGGACACCTGCCGTGCTGTACCAGAGTTCAGTGTTGTAATTGAACCACGTTTATTGACATGTTCGCTCCCTCTCCTTGACAGGTGCAAAGATAGCCAAGGGGACCAATCAAATGGCATGGTGATATCTAGCCAAAGTGAGAAACCCACTAAGGACCTTGCACCAAAACATTTGCTCCACTGCCAAAGCCAAGAAAGTTCAGAGACACAAGAGGATCTTCAGTTAATGAGGCCATCTGAGACCATTTAGTTTATTCTCTCTCTCAGTCACACACACACACACACACACACACACACACACACACACACACACACATATTTGCCATTCTATGAAACATAATCATCTTTGGATCAAGCAGCATGTTGGCTAAGAGACATCCCTCACCCTCCAGCTCCTGCTCAGGGGGCTGAGCCAGCTGGAGCAGGTGATGGGCCGTAGGGCAGCCGAAACGACCAATCCGGTGCCAGCGCTGGGGGTGCCCCTCGCGGGGGGGCGGGCTGTCCTTACGCAAAAATGGGGCCCACTTTGCAGCGTGGGAGTGCAAACATCTCCGGGGTTGCGCTCTCTCCCTTCTCTAAAGAAGAGGAATCAGTCAATAGGCACAGCTCACGGAGTCTCCACAGAAACCATGTCCCTGGACAGGATGAGGCCGGTCACCAAGGGGCCGTTTCAGAATTGCATCAGCAATGTGTCCCAGGATGACATGTCGCAAGAAGGGGGCATCTACTGCCAGATCAAATCCATTCAGAGCAACCCCAAACAATCAGGATGCAAAGGCAATTTAAAGCGGAACCCTCGTTATGCCAATGGCAGCATAGTTGCACCAGAGTTGGTGGGCGGGGTTTGCAGCGATGGGGCGGAGACAGAGGAGTCAGGTACCCAAAATCAGATCAATACACAAGAACCCAGACGGGGTCAGTCGCTGAGAGGGGAGAAGGCTCGTCCTGTGGCACACTGTGGGACTGTGAGCTCCTATGCCACGCCCCCGCGGCCCTGCCGTATGATGACATCACCCAGGCTATGTGGCACATGCGGACGAAGGCAATCGCAAGCCCCACC
Source organism: Salminus brasiliensis (assembly GCF_030463535.1). Classification (NCBI taxonomy): domain Eukaryota; kingdom Metazoa; phylum Chordata; class Actinopteri; order Characiformes; family Bryconidae; genus Salminus; species Salminus brasiliensis. The sequence goes on from NC_132879.1 coordinate 16,573,766, forward strand.
TTGCATGGTGCACGCTTGCCGCAAGCGAGCAGCCAATCAGATTCGGGCAAGCATGACCCTTCCGACACCACCCAAGAAGGATTTGCCCAAACTACAGAAGCAACATTCTACCGAAACAAACACAATAAGCTCCTCCCACACTCAGAACACACACAAAGACAGCGACTCTATTTCTATACAGTCACACAAAAAAGACACAACCACGCAAGAAACACAGACACAAGCAAATGACGCAGCCTCACAAACAGTGCAAAACAAAATCTGCAAAACTGACTCGCTGACCACGCAACCATCTAAACGACAAAGTAAACAGAGGTCATCACAACACACACAAACACAAAACTCACAAACAGGTACGCCTACAAAGAAGCAACCACAAACTCAGCCTACAGAAACGACAGCTCCTGAAAAGCAACACACGCCGAAGGACACACAGCCTAAAGAGGAGTGTGTGAATAAGCAAACAGCTGCAGCTCCTGAGTCTACACATTCATCTGTGTATGTCACCCCTAAACCTCCTCCCCCTGTGCTTTCTATTGGAGTAGAAACAAAAGCCACACCCACTCTCCCACTTAAAAACTCTTCTCACTCCAAGTCTACAGAGGCAACACCCAAAGCTGTATCACCGAAATCTCCAAAATCACCCAAAGTCACCCCAAAAACTTCCCACACTGATCCAGAATCTAAAGTCGAGAACGATCCAGAAACTAAGCCATGTCCTTCAGACCCTACTCATCCCCCGCTAAAGGATGTGACTGCACCAGACATCCCACAATGCAATGGGGTGCCGACAGCACTCCACGGACTACTTCAGGACATCGAGGATAACCTGCTGTCCAATCAAGAGAAGATCAAAGTTCTACTTAATGTGATTCAGGATCTGGAGAAGAGCAAGGCCATGAGTGAGGGGTAAGCAGAAGAGGAGGAGGGTTTTAGGGGTGATAAGAGGGAGGGTGTGGCCTGAGGGGTGAGAAAAAGGATGAAAGAGGGAGAAAAGCCTCACAGCCTCACAGGGGAAAGTTCACACAGCAAATAAAGTGGATCAAATTTCGATTTTCTTACCAAATCTGATTGTTTTGGGGATTTTAATGTGACCTTTATCCAACATTCATCTGAACTGTTCACTCAACTAAACTGGTACATGAGCAAAAGAGCAATACTTCACATTGTTTGGTCCAGCGCAGTGGATAACACCACTACCTGCCAGTGGAGCTACCAAACCATGTGGTTCGCTCCTGGGTTACTATGCTGTGCTACACCAATAAGAGTCCCTGGGCTAGACTGGCCTAACACCACATTGGCCCACCTATGTAATATGACCAACCTTGTAAGTCACTCTGGATAAGAGCATAAGCTAAATGCTGTAAATGCAATGTACGTATCACATGACCCTCTCATCCAAACAACCAAAACTGAGCCAGCATGACCACTTCCTTAATGGTCAATCGTTAATGGTCCTCATGAGAATGCAAAGATTTAAGTGATGGGTCTTCGTGGGGTCATGGCAGCTACTCCACTGACAAATGTCAAGCATTGCTGCAAATCGGATATGTGTCAGATTTTAATACCACATATAAAAGTGGCCCAAATCTGAACTGATAATGTCTGATTCAGTGTGTTTCTGCCGTTCACACTCCCACAATGATACATCTATGTCACATATTGGATCGGATCAGATTTAGGCCGCTTTTACCTGCTGTGTGAACATAGCCTAGGACGAGAGAGGGTGAGCGAAAATCAAAGCAAGAGGGGGTAGTGAAAGAGAGAGAAAGAGAGAGAGAAAAGAAAGAGAGAGAGAGAGAGAGGTGAGAGATTACATTAAAGCATAAAGAAGCAGCGAGAGAGAGCAAGAGAGAGAGTCTGTGGTTGGCGTTTAAACTCTAATTCAGTATTCCGCAGCTTGCACATCCCATAATTCCCCTGGTGAAAGTGGTCTCTCACGGCAGCCCCTCAGGAATCAAAATCATCAATAGAAATTCTCCCTCCTTCCTGGCTCTCTCTCATCTTTTAGTCTTCGTTTTTCTACTCTCATCTCTCCCCTCTCTCGCGCGCCTCCGAAGCTGCACCCTCTTCACTTTACCAATATATTCCCTCTCACCTCTCGTCATCTCTTCCTTTCGCTCTGCCTGCTTTCCTGCCTGACCTCTTCATCAGGTTTTCTCTCACTTCCGTAGGCTTCCTTCCCCTCATTCCCTCCCCTTATTCTTGCCCTCTTTTGCCACCTTTCCTCATGCTGTCAGTTCTCATCAGATCTTCCTGACAGACAGTTCTGCTGCATATGTGTGTGAGAGAGAGGTGTGTGTGTGAGAGAGTGTAAGCCCTTTGCTATCCTTCCACATCTGGAAAGCGAAGACGCTGAACATTGTTTATCACTCTTATTTTTGTAAACAGACGCTGCTCCTATAGAACAGGGCAGGACATCAACAACTGCTCAACGTGTCAGAAAACAGCCTGCATCATTTACAGGTACTGCTTGCTGCATACACACAGCATACACACCGCATACACACCGCATACACACCGCATACACACTCCAGCATGTCAGCGCTGATGCAGCGTCTCTTGGCAAGCGCGTTTCCAGAAGCGGGGCTGATGTGTTTGAGGTGGTTATTTATACGAGTTTAATAAGTGGATTTGTTGTAGCGCTGTGGGCCTGAAAGCTGTTCTGCTCCGTAGCTTTTTTATCATTAACACACAGAGGGTTCACACTGCCAATTAAGAGAAATAAAGCCCTATGGGAGACAAGGACATGCACGAACACACACACACGCACACACACTGTGGCCCAGGGCATCATCGGATATGCAATAGTTCAATCATCCCAAAAGCACAGTGCTGTTCCAGTCATGTCTTTAGCTACCCTACAACCAGCTTCACATTCACTCCTCATACACACTCCTCTCTCTCTCTCTCTCTCTCTCTCTCTCTCTCTCTCTGTACATTATCCTCTTTAACTCTCTCTCCCCATCTCCCTCCTTCATCCACTGTCTCGCTTTCTCTCCCCTTCTCTGTTCTTCTTGTCCTCTCTTGCCCCTCTCACCCTTCACTCGCTTTCCTGCTTCCATTCCTTTTTTTCTCTCTCTCAATTTCTATTTCTCCTCCCTCACATCCATCTCTTCCTTTCTCTCCCCTCTTCGTCTATCTCTTCTCTCTCGTTTATATAAGTTTTACACTTTCCATTTGACTTCACTCTTTCTTTTACTCCTCTCCCTCCTTCTTTCTCCTCTTTAGCTTTCTCTACTCCTCTCTCTCCTTCTTTCTCCTCTGTAGCTTTCTCTACTCATCTCCCTCCTTCTTTCTCCTCTGTAGCTTTCTCTACTCCTCTCCCTCCTCTTTCTCCTCCTTAGCTTTCTCTACTCTTCTCCCTCCTTCTTTCTCCTTTTTAGCTTCCTCTACTCCTCTCTCTCCTTCTTTCTCCTCTGTAGCTTTCTTTACTCCTCTCCCCCTTCTTCCTCTCCTATAACTTTCTCTACTCCTCTCCCTCTACTTTCTCCTCTTTAGCTTACTCTACTCATCTCCCTCCTCTTTAGCTTTCTCTACTCCTCTCCCTCCTCCTTCCTCTCCTTTAGCTTACTCTATTCCTCTCCCTCTTCTTTCTCCTCTGTAGCTTCCTCTACTCCTCTCCCTCCTCCATTCTCTTCTTTTCCTTTCTCTACTCCTCCTCCTCTTTACTTGCTTTCTCATGTCTTGTCTGTTTCTTATTTTTCTCCTTTTCTTCTTTCTCTTTTGCGTTCCACTTTCTCACCTTCTCTCTCCCTCCGTACTACACACACACACACACACACACAAACACACACTGCGCACAAACACAGACCATGGCTCACAATACACTTTACTTCAAGCCTCTTGCTTTCATTTTCGCTACACACATAGACACACAAAGACACACATAGACACACAAACACACACACACACACACACACACACACACACACAGGTAAAACCAGCCTCGGGAATCAATTAAGAGAGTCTGCTATTTTCTATTGAAGCTTAATCCCACAATAATACAGAGAGGAGCCAAGTGCGCAAAACACACATACCCCCCACCCCCCCATACACACACTCACGTACATTTTCCCAAAAGGTACACAAATACATCCACACAGAAAGACTGCCAGAGAGCAACACTGCAGGATAAACACAGTTTAGGAGACATTTTACTTTGCCCCTCACAAATCGTCTAATCGTCTTTTCAGCTGGAATACAAAATTAGGAACGGCTGTTCCCATTCAGAACATTTTCTCCACCTTTCCTTTTATCAGGCTGAGATGCACTCACGGAGAACTGTGCCCGACTTTGTGCTAACTACTGCTTTATGATTTCCAGAAGATAAAGTTTATTCTTCCACCCCACCTCTCTCTGGAGGGATGCTCTGCTTTACAGAGGTTTCTAAAGCGGAATACACTCGTCCCTCTCCCATCTTTCATCATTTATTCATCCTTTCAATCCATTTTTCCTCCCTTTATCCCAGCTCACTTCTTCTTTATCTTTACTCATTCTTTTCTCCCACTCTAAATCTCTTCCCCTCTCTATTAGTCTCTCGCTGCTCTATACCCTATAAAGTGTTTGCTCTCCCTGGTTCTTCATCACTCCATTCACTTGATGTTTGCATCTCTCCAACATCTTCCTGAGAGTCTTTCCAGCTTTCACTTTGCTCTTGCACTCATTTTATGCTGACGCAAGGTACATCTAATGGAGCAGGCAGATACACCAACACACACACACACACACACACACACACACACACACACACACGCACACACACACGTACGTAAGTCAGGGTTCCTATCAGCCCTGAACTTCACAGCTTCCTTTTCAATGTGTTTTCATCCCTCCTTTTGTGGGAACACCCCATTCTGGCCATTCCACTCATTTCTACTGGGCAGAGGCTATAAGTAGTGTTGTCACAAAACCAGAAGTATGATGTTAATACCAAACATAGAATCAAAGCACGTGTCACCAAAGAAAATAGTAAATAAACAAACAAACAGAATGTAGGTGCAGTCTCACAGTATTATGGGGAAAAGCTAGTATGAAACTATGTAACTAATTAACTAATTAAATAATTAAATGACTTACAAAGTCAAACATTCCTTGATAACATGGCAAGAAAGCTTGTGTTCCCACAAGTTAAGTCTCTGCCTGTCCACATCAAATTAGTATAGGCAACCGAATTCACCTATAGAACATGTAGAATACAATGTCAATGTCATGCTAGACTGTTTAAATCAAAGCCTGGCGGCATCTAAAACGACCAAGCTGTAGCACTGAAAAAGCAAAGAAAAGGAGGGTATATGCAGAGAAACACAGGGAGTGGGGTGGGCTCTTAGAAGATGAGAATTAAGACAGAACACAGAAGTGCTATGTGGTGAGTGTGTGTGATTAATGTTGTCCTGTTGTTTGCCTTGATTTGACAAACCGTCTGTCATAAGCGGCTCAGAGATTGGATGAAATATACGTCTCATTGTCTCGTTTTGTCTGCCTCCTACTCTCTTTCAAAGTCAAACATTCCCTGATAACATGACAAGAAAGCTTCTGGTCCCACAAGTTATGAATAACTTCAATTAGTTCTGTTTTCTCTACACTCTTTTAGCCTGACAAAACATCCATTAGATACAGCACATATAGCGCTCTCCACAGTGCTGAGCTGGTTACTTTTCAGAGCTTTTGTTGACATTAAAATATTAGATGCTCATGCTGTTTGTGACTAAAGCACAGCTGCAGGATATGAATTAAATTAGTAAAATGTAAATAATGTGATTACAATATGCCTAGCAATATACAGTACTGTGCAAAGCATTTAGGCACCAGCAAAAAGTAGATACTAGTAACGTTGTTAGATTGATTCATCACACAGCAATAAAGACTGGTCTCTATAGACTATTATGTCTTCCATGTACATTAATGTACAGTAGAAGGGCAAATAGTAGCATGTTCCCTCAAGTTAAAAACGGATCAAACTCAGCTCATTATGTGTCATTTTTAATGAGGCAACCAATAAAAGGAGAGTTAAGCTGAACTGGAGTGAACGCAGCACTGAAAATGTAACTTTATTTTGTCAATAAAAATGCTACACTTGAAGATCAACATTAAGTCATTTAACATTCATTCAAATTATAATCAGCAAGGTTTGGTTTAAACCCTTGAGAAACAGACCCTTCTTCACCGTACCTTGATGAGTAGTTTAATGTAGAAAAACAATGCTGTGTCTCTTTGCTGTTATTGTTTTCATAAACTGAGTGGGAGGAGTTAAATCTGCCTGATTTTTTCTCCTCCAGAACGAAGATCAGTAAGTTGATCTTTAGTCTGTCCATTCAGGGGTGTGATGGGATGGTAACAAAGAAACGCTTAGCTCCTTCTCTGATTTGCAAAACTCATCACAGGCAGATTCCTAGCAGATCCTACTCCGTTACACTCCATCGCCTAACTGTCGCTGCTTTCTACACCTCTCATCTCCATGCAGCCGTAAACATTGTGCTGCGGCAGACGCGTGGGATCACACACATGTTATTAACTTTTGTGTGACACACTTTTCCCAAAACAAACTAGTCTTTTGTCCATGTTGGAGGAACCTCCAGACATGTTAACGGCCCTCCTGTTGGCTGTGCTGAAGCCCAATTTTTTTGACGATTTTTGACGGAGGCTGAAAACCAGCAAGCACTCTGTTAAATGGTGCAGCCAAAAGTTTAATAACGCTCCTATTCAGAGCCAGGCAAGGTGCAGGCACTGTGATAAAGGTCTAGTATTTTGCCAAAATTATATGCACTTGTTAAATCAGCCAAATGACTTGATTTAACTGCAGAAACTTACCTGTAACATCTCCTTTACTGACTATGGCAACCTTTTTCAGTACCAGTACAAAAACAAATGCTAGAATAATGGTTAGCAAACAATGTATATATGTATATGACATATAAGTCAATGTAAAATAAGAGTTTATTCCAAGTAATTTATTTAGATTTAATTTAGAGAAAACTAAAAACAGACAAAAATGGAGATTTGAATGATATTATAGATTCTCTCTCTCTCTCTCTCCCTCTCTCTAGTGTTGAGCATGATTTTCGGCTGCAAGAGGGTCGATTCCAGAGTGTGCTCGAGGCACTGGATGTGGAATATGATGTCCCAACACCCATCCCTAAACAACCCGTCCCCTCTCGACCCCGCACCAAGAACCGTGTCAAGAAACTCCGCAAAAAATGCTTCTGGTGGCTGTAGCCCCCAACAACGAAAACTAACCAACAACAACAGTTGCCACAAGCATCGCTTTCAGAGCAAAGATTCAGAAGCATTCCAACCACAGAACCCTTGTCTTTCGCCAAGGAACAGGTCTATGTGTTTTATGTCTTTTTGTTGCTGAACATTTTTGCTTTGTAGCTATGGACTTACACCAGCGTTATCGTCATGGAAACATGAGATATATCTGTAGATCTTCTGGACCATAAGCAAAATTGTGGATATTAATCTCATACCAAGTATGGTTGGATCTACCGAGAGAAAAATGGATACACTCCTCCGTACCCACACAGGATTTATTTTTTTGTCTCGTACTTTACGCTCATTGGAAGGTAAAGGCAAGGAACCTTCTTACCAAAGACTGGGGAGAAAAACCCAAAAATCAACAAGGACAGCGAAAATCTTTTGGACATTTATGGAGTCTCGAGGGAACCGACAGCTAGAGACTCCAGTCAATCAATAGCCCTTATTCGGTTAACAGACAGAACTGGGATCCAATCAATATTACCCTTCACAATGACTGACAGGATGCTAACTCAATAGAGACACCCTGTCTTAAGTAACAGTATTTCTTCACAACTCTCCCTGCCTGAAGTGTAAATGTAGATGTCTGAAGTTCCTCCCAACTTAGCCTGCGCTCACTCCAGTCTAAGCTCAACAGAGAGCGTGAATTCTCATCCAATTACTGATAGCGTAACATTAGAATGGGTAGAAACAGCTACATCCCAGATGCACCCATTTTACACTTAATTGGTTGCTTGCAGCTTCAAGCTCTTGAACCAGAGTGATGCGGGATTTGCCAAGCCAGGCACTGAAGAACTGGATAAAAAGTCTGTTTAACTATTTAAGCCTTGCTCCTTCGCATACACAATTGCCCAAGTTGCTCTCCATAGCAAGACTATTTGCAGGCTAATGTAATATGGATGCACTTATGGTAATTGAACAACACACAGACATGGAGACGAGAGACTTGGATTTGCATTTGGTTTTCTCACACACCCATAATAGTTTCACAGTGTGACTTCATTAGTGAAATGGATGCACAAGTAAGTCTGTGCTCGCATATACTATACACACACACGCACACACACACATACACACACACACACACACACACACACACACACACACACATACACACATACACACACTTAGTCTTCCTGTTTGTCTGTCTTGAACATAGACACATCCTTACTGTATTTTTGTACACTGCTATTTTAATAAGCTCAAACTACATTACCCACGATTCCTCCTGCCATCCTTTTAGCTGTCGTTACGGCTGTTTGTAACTGATATATTTGGGATGATATAAATAAAACATGTATTTTGATGCAGCGATTGTTTCCAGTTTGCTGACGGTGGCAGGCCAGGCAATATGTCCAGCTTTCTATTTTAAGAAAAGGCCAGATTCTGCAGAGTGAATCGGTGTGTAAGCTATAGAAAAAGCTCCTGGTTACACTATTTTCCCTCCTTCAGAGGATATGGATGTTTTAAGAGGAAAATACTTTCATAAAAACAAAAAGAAATGAAAAAGGGTGGCATTAGCAGATAAGGAAACTGGCAACAGTACAATAGAGGGGTTGTGATAAAGGTGTCTGATCTGACCTTACCTGAGAGAACAGCAAACACAGCATGACATAGAGATGAGTTTCTAAAGCGTTTATAGTGAATCAACAAAATAAAAATAAAAAATAAAAAGCCAAGGTGATATAGGCAGCAGAGTGAGAGCAGAATAGACCAGAAAAAAGGACAGAAGGTAACTGGGTTAGTTTGGTTTATCAGTGTTTGCAATACAGTAAACTAGGAATGCAGCAATGAATCAATTAAATAATGAATCAGCAACAAATCCTGATATTGATTGATTGGCTTTCTATCTAACATTACATGATTTAGTATAAATGTTCAGTGCAGGGCAAGAAGGCCATGCTTGAACTTCAGGGTTCCCACTGAGGATAGAAAAGTATTTTCCAGGAATTGTCCAGGTAATTTTCCATGATTTCCATACATAACAACATGCATACAGTAAGCATATTAAAGGCATCTCCACTGTTTTTATATACTATTCAGCACTGTAGTGATATATGCAAATCTTAAGATGTTAATCCCTCTCTAAATCCCTTGGTGTTTTTGCAATGTGAGGCTCACTGGTTTAAGAGCTGCTCTTGGAGATGAACAGTCTCTACACAGAATAGTGTTATTATGGAAGAGAGTTAAATAACGACTATATAGAAATTTATGAACATTTATAAAATGATTCAGTGTCGTATTTTATAGTGACAAATGTGCATAAATAGTGTCCTATATCCTCATTCAAACTTGTACAGTTGTCACCAAAGTTGTGACCAAACCTAGCTGAACACAATTAAATAACTGAAGAAAAAAAAAAATCCAATATGCTTGAGGCCCATTTGTGTTAAATAGTGTTCTATTCATCAATATCAATTATTTATTTAATGAGTATCGACTTGTGTATCCATTTATAGGGTTAGACACTATAAGACATGACGTTGGTGTGCATGATGCTGTACGATTTTGAACTATTGTCTTATTTTCCAGGAGTGGAAATTGAAAAATGTTTTCCAGTTTTTTTTCTTCTAAAATGCATGGGAAAAAATAGAAACATTAAACATTTAAAAGTCTTGTTTTAAAAAACAGGACATTGTCTTAAAGGATGAGCTGCCTATTGAAATCTACAAAACATTTTTTCCTTTACATTTTGGCCTCAGAGTAAAGCATTCTCCATAGTGGAGATTTTGAAAAGTGTTCTGTGCTTTTGTGTAAACAGAATAACTTATCTTCCTGAAAGCAATGGCCTCATGTGTGCAGTCACATCAAAATAAATTCTTCTTTTTTGTTTTACCTTTCACAAAAAAATAAAATTGAGTTCTCAACCCAATAAAGGAAAGGAAAGGAAAAAGTGAGAGAAGGGAAGGAACAGTAAGGAAAGAAAAGGAAATGAAATTAAATGAAATGAAATGAAATGAGAAGAGAAGAGAAGAGAAAAGAGAAGAGAAGAGAAGAGAAGAGAAGAGAAGAGAAGAGAAGAAATGGAAGAGAAAAGAAGAGAAGAGAAGAGAAGAAATGGAAGAGAAGAGAAGAGAAGGAAAAGAAAGGGAAGAGAAGAGAAGAGAAGAGAAGAAATGGAAGAGAAGAGAAGAGAAGAAATGGAAGAGAAAAGAAGAGAAGAGAAGAGAAGAGAAGAGAAGGAAAAGAAAGGGAAGAGAAGAGAAGAGAAGAGAAGAGAAGAGAAGAGAAGAGAAGAGAAGAAATGGAAGAGAAGAGAAGAGAAGAAAAGTGAAAAGAAGGTAAAGAAAAGGAAGAGAAGAGAAGAGAAGAAATGGAGGAGTAGAGAAGAGAAGAAATGGAAGAGAAGAGAAGAGAAGAGAAGAGAAGAAATGGAAGAGAAGAGAAGAGAAGAGAAGAGAAAAGAAGAGAAGAGAAGAGAAGAGAAGAGAAGAGAAGAGAAGAAATGGAAGAGAAGAGAAGAGAAGAGAAGAGAAGAGAAGAGAAGAGAAGAGAAGAGAAGGAAAGCAAAGGGAAAAGAATAGAATTGAAGAGAAGAGTCAGATCTTTATTAACTCACGATGAGGGCGTGCTCTCGGCCAATGATGATGACTGCACAGTTTATTTCTCTTAGTAGAGATGTCACAATGTCCTGAATATGCTGAAACGTGTCTCCCTAAATTCACACATTGAGAGAAAGACAGAAAAGAGAGAAAAAGAGAATGCATTAAAAACACTTACACAACATTTCACATATATAGTGCCTTAAACAGAATTACAGGGCCATGTGCATCCCTATTGAAAACAACAGCAAACCCCAGCACTCCTTCAGCGGGGGGAAAATGACCTGTTTCAAAGGCTTCTTTAAATTGACCATTCCTAAAAGGTGCAAATCACAGACAATTTTCAGGCCAGTATTGAGGTTCAGGTGGTCTTTTTGGTGACAACAGACCGCAAAGTGGCACTTTAGAAGTGACAAACTGCAACACTGCCTCTTTCCCTCCCTTCTAACGCACTGTGTTTGCTGAAAAAAAGGCTTTTGAAAGTGGTAGTGCAAAACCAATTGAATTTAATATATTCCAGCTGGCATATGAGAACTACAAAGCGGCATCCTATTTTAATAGTGCTTCACTGGAGCACAATTTCCTCCCTCTGACATACACACACACAGCTCCCACACACTCCACACACAGCTAAAAGGGTACAATTAAGACTTCAATAACACTATCGTTACTGAGGCAAGCCGAATTGTTCAGAAAGAACGTGTGTAGAAACATTTACGCTCCTGCGTTTAAGAAGAGAGAGAGAAAAAAAAACAAGGTGCTAAAAATTTTTTTTTTTTAAATGTTGGGTTGGTCTGAATTGTAAGCTGGCTGGCCTTCGATTCTCGAAGGCTCCACTGGTTCTTGCTTTTCCTCCTCTGAGTTAATTTATTGCAGATTAAGTCATTGATTGCACTGAAGAACTTCTTATCTCCTCTCCCAGAAGCATGAAAGTAAGTAAGAAAGTGTGTATGTGTGTGCGCGACACTCCTCTGAGAATAGATCAACATCAACAACATCCCTCTGGATAGCTGCACGCTTTTTGTCTAGGGCAAGGCGTCTTTCTAGACCGCAGCACTGACAGTGACAGCCAGACGCATTAGCCTTGCCTCTGGCACTTTCGCCATTTTTCGCCTTCGATTGTGGCCTTTGGCAAATGCAAACCTTAAGATCTGAACCAACGCAGCTGTCTATCATGCCTGTTCAATGGATCTGAAGCCTGAACTCCTGGAGCCCTGTCATACACCCTGCTTGCAGCCTGCTGGGGAAAACGTCTGAAAACCGGAACACACATATCTACTATCCCCCAAACATAGCCAGATCAGAGCTGAATAGAAGTCTACAGGCAACCTAGCATAGCCATCACATGTAATCCACATGCCTGCAGTATGTCACGGTAAATGTAGCCAAAGATCTGCAGGGGGTCAGGGAGCACTATAAGGTGTGCAGCAAAATCCTCCTCAACACCCCAGTGTGTAAAATCCAAAGCTAAGCTGGTAGAGGACAGTTTCTAGCCAGTTTTGCTGCTTCCTGGAAAACTCTCTGCATATATGCACCTGAGGCCATTTTGTAGGGACCTTGTTAGAGGAAAGTACATGGTAGCCACAAACTGGCTGAACTTGGGTGACAAGCCATCACTCACTTTGCAGGACAGTCACAAAAACTGAAGGTTTGTGTCCTGCAGTAAAACACAAGTAGAAAATTGGTACTATTTTTTTAGTCTCCTTTAATGTTACCTGTCTCTCAACAATATGCAATTCATCCAGGTTTATACAGACTGCCTAATACTGAGTAGGCTCCCCTATGTGCCACCACAACAGAAATTACCTGTCAAGCCATGGACTCCACCAGACCTCTAAAGACATACAGCAAATCCTTTAAGTTATGTAACTTGTAAAGTGGGACCTCTATGAGCATCAGGGAATCTTAGTTGACAAGGATTCTGTCCACTTCTGGTAGGTACTGACCACTGCATAACAAAAAAAACACAAGACCTGCCTGGTCTTTGAAAATGTTCTGACTCAGTGATCTAGTCATCAGATTTTTATGCTTGACCATTTGGCAAGCTTTTAACAAACCTAAAGAACTGACTGTTCACTTGCTGCCTAATATATCCACCCCTTGTCACTGTAGATAAAGGTTCTAATGTTATGGCTGGTTGATGTTGTCTAGTTGTAAAAATGCTTGTCTGGGTGGCCATTTCTTTTGTAAAAGTACTTAATGTACTGCTCTCTCTCTCTCTCTCTCTCTCTCTCTCTCTCCCTCTATCTATCTATCTATCTATCTATCTATCTATATCTCTAATGTTTGTGCATGAATAACCGCTTATTGGCAAATTCCCAGTGTAACACATCCTTAACAGTGTTCACACTATCATGGCAAAATGTTTTGGAGTGCTCCTCGGCCGTGGCTATGGAGCTGCTGTTTGCCACTCTGTGCTAGAGCTGGCCAGAGCTACATGGTACTCAACTGCAGCAAAACTAAGACCTATTGAACTAGGCCTATTGAACGTTAATGTCGCACTGCGACTGACTTCAAATGTTCAGTAAATGCCAGTAGGGTATTTTCTGGAATACAGTCACTGTAGAATATTAGAATGCTACAATTTGAGTTCCCTTGATGGGTGGTCTGCTGGCTAAAGCTCTGGCGCCTTCGTTGTTGTACAGAACTGTGTGCAGCACATAATTAATAATCAGTGCAGACTTGTTTCATTATTGTGTAGTTGGTCAGATGGTGTGAGCTGCATAGTTTGTATCATCATTACATTTGAAGGGTGCCAAAACATTGGCTCACATTCCTATAGGAAAATGTTTCGCAAAAATCCATTGATATGCAGAAACTGTCCAGTCAAAAAGCAGTACACAAGCTCGCATCATACAATCAGACTGAACAATCTGGAGTTGGAACAGTGTTGATATCCTGATAAATCTGGCAGATAAATAAATAGAAGAAGAAAACGGAAGAATAATATAAATTGGATAACAATATATTATGAGGCAAAAGAACTCGAGAGGGAATGGGTTAGCGTGAAATAAAAGCACAGCTGTGATGATGCAGAACAACAGTTCGGAAAATAAATAAAGGAAGAAAAAAATAATTGAGCCGTGAACATAGCATTTATGCAAATATGTTTTGATATTTGCATCTCCTTCCACCAAATTATAGTTTCTATTATTGTCTTAATCCTTAATATATAATTAAATCCTTTTAGTTTGGTTTTAGGTCCTTCTTGTTTTCCTTTGCTCAGGGGATTTATGCGACTGCTTGGTTCATTGTCTGATATATAGCAACAGCGTTCCATTGAGTGACACAGTGTTTGTAAAAGAAAAGTGCTGTTAGCTGTTGGGGCTCCAGTCTATTGATGACAGGGTTGTGGGATCGATACCCGGGCTCGGCAAGCTGCCACTGATGGGCCCTTGAGCAAGGCCCTCTCTGCTCCCCAGGCGCCACAGCAATGGCTGCCCACCACTCCGGGGACGTGTGCTTACTGTCACTGTGTGTGTTTGATCACTGGTGTGTATCTGTGTGTGTTCACTTCACAGATCAGTTAAAGGCAGAAGCCGAATTCCATTTGTGTCCAACAGTAATGGTGAATATGCTTAGAAGAATACAAAAGTGCTTCACTGTTTACACTGTTTGTATCGAATATAATCCGAAAGATACCTCAAGCTAGATGCTGCCAAATCCAAAAATCTGTGTGGATACCCAGATGCATAATACTCATCATACAGAGGAGGAGGGTCTTCAGTTTGCATTTGAAGACATCAAGCAACTCTGCTGTTCGGACACCCAGGAGAAGTTTTTTCCACCACTTCTGTGCCGGGACAGAAAAAAGCCTGGACGCTTGTACATGGATCTTAAAGGATGGCGGGTCAAGCTGAGACATATTTAAAGCTCGAATGGCTCTTGGTGCGGATCGGCTTTTGACCATTGCCATCAAGTACGAAGGGGCTGGTCCGTTCCTGGCTTTTTAGGCCAGCTTCAGGGTTTTGAATCTGATGCTGGCAGCAGCTACAGGAAGCCAGTTAAGAGAACGCAGCACAGGAGTTACATGACTGAACTTCAACCAATGAATCATAAAAATGTAGAGGTCAAGTAAACCTGCTGTTCTGAATAAACATCTCTGTTTTTATGCTGCAGAGTGGGTGGAACAATACATATGTACAGAACAGATGCTGGTTTTATACAGCAAAAATACAGTAGGCTGGCACTTGGTATAAGGCTCTACACACCTACAACCATTGTGAAGACTCTTTCAGAAATAGGTGCAATAAAATAAGACAGAGTCATACCATAAGACCAAAGATACAGACCATTTTTCTTGAGCAGATTTCTGAAGCTTGGTTACGTCCCAGAAATGTTTGTGTTAAGGGATAAAAATCATGAGAGTTTAAACTCAAAGTAGAGCCAGATAGGGAGATGAAACTAATATTAAGCTTTCTACCGTCAAACAAACAGCAGGCATCCGAAATGTAGGAAACCTTGGAAAAAATCAAATGCAGGCCTCTGAATAATTCAGCAAAGATATGTTCAATAAAACAGTTTAGAACACAGTCTGAAGTACATCAGCCTTCCAGTGTTCAAAAGCCACCGTTTTTAGCTGCTGACATTTTCTGCCAGCTGAAAGCGAAGACTCAGACTCCCCCACACTGAGGTGGCAGAGCAAACACTAGTAATTTCCATTCCTCTGGGAGATATAAGAGCTGCCTTCAGCATGTGTCCTAACCATGCATCACAGTGCAGGAACAGAAGAAGCTGACTACCTAAGGCTCCTCAGGGGGCCTGGGCTAAAATGTTTATTTGGGTGTACAACTAAAAATTGCAGGCCCCACAGGCTCAGAAAACTGTGGCATGCCCCTAGTCCTAACTGTTAATGAATCAATGAATCCCAGCAGCTGCAGTTTTTATATATATATACGTCTAAATACATTCTACACATAATCAGAAAAGCAAGTAGGCAACTTTACTACAGATGTAGCGGAAGTTTAACCATGGCATTTGGGGCAGTGGTGGCTCAGGAGTATGAGCATCATTGACGACAGGGATAATTGATGACAGGGCTGTGGGTTCAATACAGGCTTGGCAAGCTGCCGCTGTTAGGCCCTTGAACAGGGCTCTTTACCCTCCCTGCTTTCCAGGCGCCACAGTAATAGCTGCCCACCGCTCCGGACATGTGTGCTCACTGTCACTGTGCGTGTTTGATCACTAGTGTGAATGTGAATGTGCACTGCACGGATGGGTTAAACACGGAGGCCAAGTTACATCTGTGTCCAACACTAATGGTAAATATGGTTGTCCTGTCCTGTCCTTTCATTTCTTCAAGCAAACGTTCTACCAGGAGACTCAAATGCTGTCACCTTTTCCTCAGCCAATCACTAGCCTCCGCCTGTATTTAAAAGACCTGCTTTCTAATGCTGCTTACGTTACGTGTCGTCCCTCTTTCCTCCCCTCCATCATGAGTTTGGTCCTGCCCAGTTGCCCAGAGGATTGGCTCCACCCCTGCCTTCTAAATACTGAAGGATCTGATAGGTCCAGGTGAGGAAAGACCTGGGCCAAGGACAGGGTCTACACCCAAGACTTTAACTGCCCCAAGACACTCAAATCTTGTAAACACTGTTTTATCGTATTAATATATAATTTTTTACTCATGTCTCCAGAGTCTTTGGGTAGAATCTTTTTTTTTTTATTTAACCTCTTAAACCTCTGGTTCCTGGTGCCTGCTTTTTGTCCTAACTTTTATGATAGGAACCACTCAGTCAGTTGGCTTTAATTTGCATCTAGGCACCAATTAGTAATTCTAATAATTAGTAATCCTTAGGGTGTAATTAAAGACACAGAGCATAAGGAGTTAACCCAGAAATGAATAGTGAATTTGCATTAAGTGCAGTGCCAAAAGTATTCATTTTTAAACTATTTTGTTTAAAATATTTTTTTTGGTGCACCAGAATAACCTTGGTGTCAGCTTTATTAAGTCAGCCTCTGGCACAGAGCCTGAACCGTTGTTCTGTTTTTTTTCAGACATTTTAAAAAATAAACAAAAGATTTTAATTATTTAAAAAAAAAAAAACAAGAATTATATTTAAATGCAAGGTCACAGTCACTGTAAGCCAAATATCAAAATCCTCTCTGAAACACCCTGCACTTCACCTTAACACTCATCTCTCTCTCTCTCTCTCTCTCTCTCTCTCTCTCTCTCTCTCTCTCTTTTCCACGGCCTTTGTTTTCCTGGGTGATGTGTTTCCTTTCTTTTATTTATTGTTTTTCTGCACTTCTGCTCTACTTCTCCGCGTCCCTGTCTGATGTGGAAGGACGAGACAGAGGTGAAAACAGTGTGACATCATCTGCCTGCTTCGTTAAGACAAGTAGACAGACAGGAAGTCATTAAGAGATCCGCAGAGGCAGGCGCACACTTACACTCACACTCACTCACACGCACAGTGGCAAGCCAGCAGCGTCATCCCACTCTGGAGCACGAGTGTGTGTTTAGCTGGCACGGACGCAGGGTGCGTTAGCTGCAAGCTCACCTATGTTCTCATTGGTTAGGACATATGCAGCATCCTAGAATTAGGGTGAGTCAGAGCGAGCCACACCGCACTCCAGGAAACATCTGCTTCCCTACCTTACACACAACCCAATGTGTGTGTGTGTGTGTGTGTGTTTTATTACAATTATGCTGTGCCCTGCTGGGCCGATATGAATATGATGTGGGCATTAAGTGGAGATGACAAATCTGTCACTTTCAGCTGAACTGGACAGATCTGAGAATTAGGACAGAAGTGACCTGTGTGTGAGTGTGTGTTATTTCCACTCCCTAATGTTATGATGCACAAGCGGATAAAGCCAGGGATGGGTTGGGGAGAGGCTGGGAGAGAGAGGCAGAATGAGAGAGAGAGCATAGAGGGGTAGTGCAAGCTGCGTTTATGTGGCTTGTTTTATAATATTACATCAACAAACACTTCAGATGATTATATTTTGAGTACATTTTAAATCTAGAATTTCATGATGAATGGACCAATAGGAATGCGCCAAATTAACTATTTATATTAACTTCCACCGAAAACTACAAAGACCCCTCTCATGTAAAGTTGCTGTTTTAGAGATACAATATTTTTGCATGGCAGTAAAGGTGTGTGCATGTATAAATATATAGAGAGAGAGGACTAAAAATCAACAAACTCAGCAGTGACCAAACTTTTGCATAATTGACAAGGACCAAATTGTGATGGCTTTCAAATCAGATCGCCAAAACATCAGGCAGGTCTTGTGGGGTGTCCCCGGTATGCAATGGTCAGTACCTACCAATTGGGCTCCAAGGAAGGACAACTGGTGAACCGGAAACAGCATCATGGGCACCCAAGGTACACGGAAGTGATCCATGGAGGCCCCACTTACAGCAAACTTACAGCAAAAACTTTCCCCAAAATTTTAAGACAAACGTTAAGAAGTTCATAAGAATGAATACAATTCTCCAAAAAATCTTAAGAACTTCTTAAATTATTTTCCGAAAGTGAGATTTTCTCATAACATTCATTGTTTTCTGATCTTAAGGGAATTTGTTTAAGCTCATTTGAGAAGAAATCTTTTTTTTAACACTTCTGTGAATCTGGCCTCTGCTGCTAATGTCTTGGTGCCAGATACCACAGGGCACTTCGTGTGATACTACCTTGTGTGATCCAGGGAAAGAGGAAAGACAGGGAAGGAAAGTCGGGGGGAGAGACAGAGGGAGACAGCGAGCGAGGGGAGAGAGAGCAAGAGAGGGAAAGAGAGAGAAAGAGAGACAAATGTTCTGACTTTAGAAATGAAAATGGAAATTTTTAACACACACACAAAAAAAACTGTATTATGACATCTTAATCAGACATAATTCCTCTAGTTCGAGCTCTCTGTGTGTGCGTGTGCATGCATGTGTGTGTGTGTGTGTGTGTGTGTGTGTGTGTGTGTGTGTGTGTGTGTGTGCGTATGCTCGGAGAATACAGAAACACCTGTGTCCTGTCAACTACAATATTCATTGCATCGTCTTTGTTCTAATTTCTTTTTCTTTCCACCGTGAACATTCTGAACGTCGTTAGACATGCTTTTCTCTTTCTGATTAAACTGCAACTCTGAATTCTCACAAATTCTACAGACAGATAAGAGCTTGAAGATTCTTCTGAAGCCATCTAAACTGTAATATTCACATATTACACGTCTTACAGAAGACAGTACTTAGTAGCATAAAATAACTTGGAGTCAGGTCTGTGGATAGTGAAATAATTTTTGCTAATTTAACCTGGTAAGTATAGGCTTCCAGCTGTAATTCATAGGGTTTAACAAGACTTCATAGGCTCAAACGTCATTGGACAAATGTTCCATGGTCAGGTGTGACCTGTCCTTTTATTAACTCATGTGGAATTACAGAGATAACAGTGGAGTCAACTGGAGTTAATTTAAGCCACCCTGTTAACTCTGTTATTGGGTAGCTGCTCATGGGAACTCTTAATATGCATCCCAAAGAGAGTTAATGCAATTGAAGGAGTCCATCATTAGGTTAATAAACACTAATACAAAAGAGAGCAGAAAGCTTGGAAAATTACTTTTCATGTCATTTAGTCAAGTCTCTGTCAAAGCCTAAAGTTAGAAGATGCCTTTGTAAAGGTTGATACAGAGGCTTTACATCATGAAAGCAAAGTTACACTTAACAATTCAACCAACATGCTCATGTAGAGCTCACACAGGTGGAAAGTGGGCTAGGTGGGTTCCAGGTGGGCATGGGCTCTAAGTGGGTTTGTATATGTGTTGTTACTGGGACTTTGTTACAACCCACCTGGATCTCACATGGGCCACATCTAGACCCCATGCGCCCCCATCTAGACCCCATCATTTATTTGCCCATTCTGATGGCTGATACAAACACTATCAAATGTATATTTAGAATTTATTATATATAACATTATTATTTTTTATTATAAAACATGGTAGAGCTGAGAAAGAGCTTTCATATGTAAAGCTGTGTGTATATACAGCTGTTATAAATACACTGCTCAAAAAATAAAGGGAACACTTGCGCCATATACAATCCAGATGGGGCCCATGTTTAACCCCTCCTGATCCCATCTCTAACCCTGCTGGGCATCCATATGTGGGGCCAACATAAACCTGTGAACAACACTATCTAGTTCCCACTTGGGATGACCATACAGGCCCCAAATGGGCATGTTATCAGGCTACAGAAAGGCCAGATTAGACTGATTTATATTTATAACATTTATATTCTAGTATGTCTGTATTCTTGTCTTGCTTTCCTGTGCCAATTTGATCAGATTTCTCTCAAGGTTTACTCCTCTTGATCAGAAGGAGCTTCTGCATTGCCACTGTCATATTTGATCTGCTCAAGAGAAGCGTTTAACCTTGATTTCTGCAAATCCGCTTTGTGACACCTGACAACTGTTGACAACTGAAAGCTAACAGAGAAAGATTGACCAGTTCTGGCTTAAAAAAAAAAGCAAATTTCAATTTTCCACTTCTTTCACTTTAGCTTCGAAAACATAGAATTTATAACACACAAAGTTATGTAGAAAAGGCATTCGTCTCACACACACACACACACACACACACACACACACACACACACCTGCAGTGTGACAGCTTAATCAGGTACAACCGGGTCCACACAGCAAAAACTCAAAAACATAGCCCTGTTAGTGCAGTGTGCGTGTGTGTGTATGTGTGTGTGTGTGTGTGTGTGTGGATGTTCGGAGAATACAGAAACACCTGTGTCCTGTCAACTGAAACGTTCACTTCATTGTCTTTATTCATCTTTTTTATCCTTTCCTCCGCTAGCACTCGGAACATCGTCAGACATGCTTTTCTCCTTCTGATTAAACTGCAACTCTGAATTCTCCTAAATGCTACAGACAGATAAGAGCTCAGAGACTCTTTTGAAGCCATCTGAACTGTTAGCATTATTCACATATTACTTAGTCTTTTAGAAGACAGTTTTCAAACATTTCAGGACAGGATTTGTTCAGGCACATGGTTTTTGTAATGAATATCAAATATCCAGGAAACTAGTTCTACATCACACAGACAGAAGATGCTACACCAGCTCTGAAGTAGGGCTACACAATATTGAAAATAACTGACATGGCGATAATTTATTGATTGTGATATTGATTGTGAAATATAGGATTTTTTTTCAAAGAAGAATTCACCAGAAGTCAATGATTCAACATTCAACACTCATGATATTAAGATATTAAGAGTCCTCTCTGTTTCATAGATCTATCATGGAAAGTGACACAACACTGCACATCCTGCAATGCGACTATTGCACATGTGCACATTGAAATATCAACACTGAAACGATATATTGTGCAGCCCTGCTCTGAAGTGTCATATTCATCATTACAATTTTCCACAAATCACAACAACAAAACCTGCACAGCTCATGTTCTACTGAAATGCGAATGGTTAAGACTGTTGGGATGTTTGTCAAACCCACAGTGTTGATTTATGGTGGTGTTTCTGATGAGGTTAACTTTTGGGGGATTAGGAATGGTAGTCAAACCGCTGATAATGTATTTCTGAGAATAACTTCCATCAAATCTCCCGGCTCAGTGATATCCTGCTGTCATTATCAGCGAGTGAACTTTGCGAGGGAAGGCACGCACTGAGCTCAAAAACAGTCTCCCACCAGGATGGCTGGCTGGCAGCAATGTGCAGCTCTGTGCAGCTCTGAGGCAAACTGCTAACAGCCAATATTATGTGATTATTAGCTGCTAAATTGTGCACAAAATGAATACACTGCTTTGTTCAGAATGGTAGAGCTGAGAAAGAGCTTTCAGATGTAAAACTGTTGTGTGGTTTGTTTATTGGCTGATAATGACTAAAGATGTGGACTGCAGAGTCAATCTACAGGGTTGCCTTGGTCTGTTTCAGAGTCTAGATGAAGCTGATTGCAGCTAATATAGGTTGGGGAACTTCTCATGTAACTGGTTTAAAGAACTATAACTCATGAGATGAGAAGAGAGTGAGAGAGAGAGAGAGAGAGAGAGAGAGAGAGAGAGAGAGAGAGAGAAAGTGAGCGAGAGCATGACCCTTTCAGACTTCGCCCTTGATCCCTGTGTTTATTTGAAATTTGAAATGCTCCTGGAATCCTGTTAAGGAGAGGAAGCGAAGGATAGGAGATGAGTGCCGAAGGATAGTGAGAGGGCGGGTGACCCTGTCTCACCTTCTCCATCCTCCTCTGGTCACTTTTCCTCACTTACTCTGTCTGCTGACAATCGTCTAGCCTTTGACCCCTTTTGTTTACGCTCCTTCCTCTCTCTAACACTTTCCTCATCATAATTTCCTCCACACACTTCCTTCACTGCCTCACTCAGTTTCTACTCATCGACATCATTTTCACTCTCCTGTTTATCTTGCTTTCTGTATTTGTTTGCTCTCTTGAGGTTTAAAATGGCTTTTTTTGCAAGACCATCACAGACCACCTCACCAAAGCATGGCAAACAAAAAAATTCAGCAGATCACAATTCATAGCAAAACCTGTAAGCAAAGCATGTAGAAAATATACAACGGGTCACAATTTCTGTAGTATTAGTGCACTCAGCCATTTATACACCAAACCATTTACATTCACCAAGCATGGGGTGGCTATTAGGAACACTATAACACAACTAGAAAGGGGCTTCCTTTGGCTATCAAAACAGCCCCAATTCTTCATGGCATGCACTCCAAAAAGATGCTGGAAGGAGATTCTCATCCATGTTTTCAGCACAAATCTCCCGTTCTACTGCATTCCGAAAGGTGTTCTACTGGATTCAGATCCAGTGACTGGGAAGGCCCCTGAAGAGCACTGAACTCAGTCCTACTGTGGTGTAAATTGTGGTCATGAAGGGATGCACATGGTAAGCAAAAATACTCAAATGGTCTGTGTCATTTCAGCGATGATTGAGTGCTATTAACAGGCCCAAAGTGTGCCAAGAAAAAATTGACCCTTCCACCACTTCCACCAGTCTGGCCTGTTGCCATAAGGGACGTTGAGTCGATAAATCCATGCTGTTGGAAATCAGGATTCATCTGACGACCTTTCTCCACTCTGTCCAGTTTCGGTGAGCATGTGGTGAACACTGTGGTGGATCAAAGTTACCATGGCCTTTTCTGTCAGTCAACCAGTCTGGTCATTATTGGTTGACCTCCCTCATCAACAAGGCATTTCTGTCTACATAATTACAGCTCAATCGATGGTTCTTCTTTATGACACCATCCTTGATCATTTATTTGCCCATTCTGATGGCTGATACAAAAACTATCAAATGTATATTTAGAATTTATTATATATAACATTATTATTTTTTATTATAAAACATGGTAGAGCTGAGAAAGAGCTTTCAGATGTAAAGCTGTGTGTATATACAGCTGTTATATATACACTGCTCAAAAAATAAAGGGAACACTTAAACAACACAATATAACTCCAAGTAAATCAAACTTCTGTGAAATCAAACTGTCCACTTAGGAAGCAACACTGATTGACAATCAGTTTCACATGCTGTGCAAATGGAATAGACAACAGGTGGAAATTATTGGCAATTAGCAAGACACACTCAATAAAGGAGTGGTTCTGCAGGTGGGGACCACAGACCACCTCTCAGTACCTATGCTTTCTGGCTGATGTTTTGATCACTTTTGAATGTTGGTGGTGCTTTCACACTCATGGTAGCATGAGACGGACTCTACAACCCACACAAGTGGCTCAGGTAGTGCAGCTCATCCAGGATGGCACATCAATGCGAGCTGTGGCAAGAAGGTTTGCTGTGTCTGTCAGCGTAGTGTCCAGAGGCTGGAGGCGCTACCAGAAGACAGGCCAGTACACCAGGAGACGTGGAGGAGGCCGCAGGAGGGCAACAACTCAGCAGAAGGATCGCCACCTCCGCCTTTGTGCAAGGAGGAACAGGAGGAGCACTGCCAGAGCCATGCAAAATGACCTCCAGCAGGCCACAAATGTGCATGTGTCTGCACAAACGGTTAAAACCCGACTCCATCAGGATGGTATGAGGGCCTGATGTCCATAGATGGGGGTTGTGCTCACAGCCCAACACTGTGCAGAATGCTTGGCATTTGCCAGAGAACACCAGGATTGGCAAATTCGCCACTGGCGCTGTGTGCTCTTCACAGATGAAAGCAGGTTCACACTGAGCACATGTGACAGACGAGTCTGGAGACGCGGTGGAGAGCGATCTGCTGCCTGCAACATCCTTCAGCATGACCGGTTTGGCAGTGGGTCAGTAATGGTGTGGGGTGGCATTTCTTTGGAGGGCCGCACAGCCCTCCATGTGCTCGCCAGAGGTAGCCTGACAGCCATTAGGTACCAAGATGAGATCCTCAGACCCCTTGTGAGACCATATGCTGGTGCGATTGGCCCTGGGTTCCTCCTAATGCAGGACAATGCTAGACCTCATGTGGCTGGAGTGTGTCAGCAGTTCCTGCAAGATGAAGGCATTGAAGCTATGGACTGGCCCAGGTTCCCCAGACCTGAATCCGATTGAGCACATCTGGGACATCATGTCTCGCTCCATCCACCAACGTCACGTTGCACCACAGACTGTCCAGGAGTTGGCGGATGCTTTAGTCCAGGTCTGGGAGGAGATCCCTCAGGAGACCATCCGCCACCTCATCAGGAGCATGCCCAGGCATTGTAGGGAGGTCATACAGGCACGTGGAGGCAACACACAATACTGAGCCTCATTTTGACTTGTTTTAAGGACATTACATCAAAGTTAGATCAGCCTGTAGTGTGTTTTTCCACTTTAATGTTGTGTGTGACTCCAAATCCAGGCCTCCATTGGTTAATAACTTTGATTTCTATTGATGATTTTTGTGTGATTTTGTTGTCAGCACATTCAACTTTACACAGAACAAAGTATTCAATGAGAATATTTAATTCATTCAGATCTAGAATGTGTTATTTGAGTGTTCCCTTTATTTTTTTAAAAGTATATATGTTTTACATGTTTTATAATAAAACAAAAATAATAATGTGCAAATTTCAGCCCTGTATATTTTTTTAAATATATATTAAGGAAATATGTAGGGGAATGTAAAATTAGTTTTTCTATAATATGATCCCTTTAGGTTTAACAGGAGAATTGAGTCGCTCTGTTTGTTAAATGCCACCCCTCCCATCACCATTAAACTCCTCTCTGTGGTTATCTCTGTTCCCGTCTCCTTATCTCTTGCTCTCTCTCTCTGTCTCGCTGCCTCTCTTGGTGAGCTGTAATCCGTGTGAATAGCCACTTTTGTCCACAGAAGCACAAACAGGATTCAAAAGCCGTTGGCTAAGTGGTGATAAAACAGTGTGCTATTTTACTGCTGTACAAATACACACACTTAAACACACACCCCAATGCTATCAGCATCATATACGATCTAAAGGCTCCTCTACGAGTTACAAAACTTTATCGGGTGATTCAATTAGAATGCCATGAGCTCACTCACTCAGCATCTCTCTCTCTCTCTCTCTCTCTCTCTCTCTTGTTCTCCTTCACTAACCCTTTACATCTGTTCATCTTGTTCTGCACACTCTCTAAACAAACTGACACTAATTCCCCTCATCACCCTCTTCATCTCTTCACCATCCTTGTCTCATTTCAACACTCACCTCTCTCCCTCTCCCTCTCTCTCTCTCTCCCTCTCTCTCTCTCTCATCTGCATTTTCCTTTGAATTCAAGCTTCATTAGAATCATCAAAGTAAATAAAGTAGGACTGAAGCATTACCCAGACTTCAAAGCGTGAGCTCACCCCATACTTACTATTTAAAGGCACTATCAGTGTGTGTGTGTGTGTGTGTGTGTGTGTGTGTGTGTGTGTGTTTGTGTGTGTGACTGACTAGGTGTGTTTTAATCACCATTACATATTGATTTCCAAGGGTTACAACATGGGCTATGGATTATAATCTAAAATAAAGGTAACATTTTAAGGATTTTTAGTGGCTTTGTTACTGGTCAAAGATCATTCAATAAGCTGGTGTGTTATTGGTTAGCTCTGTTGAGAGATGATCTACAGTATTTGTTAGTAAACTATTAAAAATGAATGTAAGTAATAAGGTAATAGTAAAAAGTAATAATAAACGATGATGATTGAGCATTCTATTACTTTGTAAACTGCTAGTGCAGGTAAAGAGTGTGATGCCAAATTGTAACCAAACACAATAATACCAATAAAGTTACTTACTAAATTAAAAGAAATGTAATTTATTCATATTGACCTCAATGGAACTGAATGGAACTGAAACTGAAGGTTACATGCATTGTAAAAAAGGCTTGGGACTAGATCTTACCACATCTTTGCGGCTGAGCACTTCTAGGATGTTGTTGAGAAGTTCCACACTGTTTCGCCTATCGTCCTGAGACCCCTCTCCCACATAAGACAATGCTCCATTCAACTCCTTAAGCATCATGGGTAGGAGGATATCACGGCAGTCTGGAAATGACATTAAGAAGTCAGCGAAACGTTACTCAGAAATAAATAACACAATAAACACTAATATAATTAGTAATTATAATAAGGTCCTCAGACAAAAGAGTAGCCAATTTTAGCTATTACCACCTTAAACACGCAAGGTGACCAATATTTTGTCTTGGGAGTTTGCTAATAGTGTTAACAAGTGGACATCAAAGTCAATAGACATAATTCAGTACTTTAGGGACCTTATAATTGGAAAGAATTTCTTCACTATCAGTATGTAACGTCAGTTGTTGAGCAACACACCAATCGTATAATGTACACACACCGACACCAACACACACACACACAGAAATACCCAAAAGAAAACTCTATAAATTAACCCACTGTCTGGAACCAAATGGCAGAAGCTGAAGTAAATTAATTTAAATTGACTTTAAAACTCATTTATTTTCACTCTAAACCACTGACTAACGTCCAACCATCCATTTTTCCCATCCATCATGTTCTTTCCCTGCTTCTCTTAACCTCCTGCCTCGTTTCTCGGCTTCCCTCCCGCTCTGCAGGAGTTTCTGTGTGTGTATGTGTGTGTGCGTGTGATTGAGTGCATGTACTGACCCTAGCTCTCTCGTTAGAAACTGAATGTGCATTGTTAGTAATGAGCGTCTAACGAGCCAGAAGCTAAACGAGTTTTTAATGTGCTGACTCCACCTGGCAAGAGGGTAAGGAGGTGGGACAGATGCATATGTCCTCAGGTACTGTGAGTGTGAGCGTTTGTTAGGATGTGTGTGTCTTAGATAGAGACGAAAATGCCCAGACACACAGACACACACACTGTGGCAACATTCAGTCTGATCAGAATTACCAGAGCTGGACAGAAATGCTCTTTCATCTACTATTTCTAAAACCAATGAGTTTAAAAACATTCTCAAATCAGAAATTCTGATTCTGCTCTAATTATTTTGCTGTGCATCCCCCAAAACACAACATTAGCTCTTTCAAGGATGGCAACAAGCCTTAAAATTCTTAAAAGTGTCCTTCATTACACACTGATCACTTCCTTCTCTTACATCGAATAATACATCATGGTGTTTATGCACTGGAACTGACTCATGGCAGCTGTTTGAAGACAACATGGCAGCTGTTCCTTCTACTACCTATAAAGGACAGTGCAAACTTACACGAAGAGCATTTTAAATACACACCTCATATAAAACACAATAAAAGAAATGATGCCTGTCAACAGCGCTCATCATTTTAAAGGCTAACTGTAAGGCACAGCGTAATTTGCGCATCAAAAGCAAAGTGCATGTTGCAACCTACTGTAAATGCTACCGAAGGCAAAATAGCTCCACTCAACCTGCACGCGTTTTATTAGCAGCTATATTGCATTTAATAAAGCAGATAATAAAGGCTGTAAAGTCACTGGGCGGTGGCTCTGAAATGAAGTGCCACAAAACAAATCAATGAGAAACAAGTTAGAGGGAAAGTAAATTCAATGCAACCATCTCTGTCATTCACTGAAGAAGAGGTAACAGCAAGACACCGAAATCATTAGGGAAACTGTCACACCACCTATACTGCCTGCAAAACGTCTGGAGACTAGCTTTCATACAAATTACAGGGATCTCACTCTTTTTAGGAAAAAATCCAGGACTTTTCCAGGACATTTTCCATGATTTCCTTACATATCAACATGCATGCTGTAAGCGTTTTAAAAGCCACTATGTCCAGGGGGTTGCGAGTTCAAATTCCAAGCCATGAGAGAGTACATGGCCGTGCTTTCTCCAGGGGGAGGAATGGCGCTCTCTCCCCTTTATCACTCTTAAAATGTATGTTAGCTGACACAGGCATCTGTTAGCTAGTGTGGTGTAGCTGGGCACTTTCCTCCGAGCATGTCAGTTGCTTGGTGATGCTGCATTGCTAGTCAGGCAGTTAGAAAAGAGGCAGTGGCTGGTTTTGCGTGTATCACAGAAGATGTGTCCTTACTGGGAGCACTGTTAGTGCTAGGGAGTTGGTTAATAAGTTAATAATACCAAATTGGGAGAAAAAGGGATAAAATCAACAGATTATTTCTTAAAAAGTCTCTCAGTATAATGATAAGCATTTGCCTTTGCACACATGATTGCCTGATGCATTATTAAATACCTAGTACTGTTGTACATATGCAAATCTCTTCCATGTAAATTTTTTGCTATTTTTGCAAGTGTGGCTCACTGGTTTCAGAGCTCCTCTTGGAGATAAATAGTCTAATATTAAAGTAGAGTTACTGGTTAGATAGTAAAATGGGTACAGTGAAAGCTGACAACGTTTTATGATGAAGCTAGACTCACTGTGGCTTACTGATGTGTGTTTAAATGTTAAACACTGTAAGACATGATGCCATCATGATGCATGTATGAATCCGTCTATTTTATACTGCAGATAACAAGATTCAATCAACAGGGCATCAGTAACATTTCCAAGATGTTTTAGCAATGTTATTATTTTCCATTAGCATGACTGGAAAAATATAAAATATATTTCCAGATATTCCAGGACGCATGGGAACCCTTAGTATGTCTTCCTTGTCAGTTTGCAATAACGCAATATGTTCAAGACTAAACAGCTGTATTCTGAGGCAACCATATGAGGTGCAGATGTGTGACAACATGGTTACAATGGTACCTTGGCAATAATGACAAACCCTAAGCTTTTAACAACAGTTTAGACAAGTAAATGGTTTTAGGCATTATGTTGACTGACTCTTTATCCCAAGAAAGACACTCCGATGAATCCAGGGTTGCAAAATATTCCCAAAGCGTTAGCAAATAAGAGTTTTATCCTAACTGAACATCTGCAGATACTGAGAGGTGACTGGGAGAAAATATTTGATTGCCAGTGAACATTTACCTTAGTATAACAACTCTTCTCTTTTCCTTGTGACCTTTATCATCCACGGCTGAGCCAGTGAGTAGTGGCTGCTCTTTTTTAAACGCTGTCAGGGCAGAGGTAAAGTAAGGCGAACACAAGTGTCATTTTACAGCGCTCCTGGAGCCATGCGGGTTAATTACTTTCCTCAAGGACAAAAAGGCACAGGAGAGGCCCCTGTCCACAGTTCTTAGTGTCCTGCCAAGGAGCTGATCTAGAACTAGGAGCTAACCTTCTGGTCCTGGTATGGAGCCCTTTACCTCTTGCCATCACATCTGTTCAATTTAACAGCAGTGGTGCACTCTGCACACAGCTGCCCTGCCCCTGTGAAT
Organism: Salminus brasiliensis; assembly: GCF_030463535.1. Classification (NCBI taxonomy): domain Eukaryota; kingdom Metazoa; phylum Chordata; class Actinopteri; order Characiformes; family Bryconidae; genus Salminus; species Salminus brasiliensis. The sequence continues at coordinate 16,603,227 of NC_132879.1, forward strand.
ACACACTGTCAGCAGCAGCTTCCTACTGCACAGGAAACTGGACATATTTGCTGCAAGCCAAGTGCTTTGGCGTCCTCCACTTCGGCTTTAGCTACAGTCGGCATCATGTAATTAGAGCAACTGTGAGCATAACTAACAAAATCTGGTCAGCCCATGGCCCGTGTCCTGTCCCTAACCAAGCAAGTACAAAATTCAGCAGGGTTGCATTACCAAATTAGGTCTGCATTAAAATATAAGGATTTTTTTTTTTTTTTTTTTGCCGGGACTTATTCCTTCTGTCAATTGTCTGGTGTGTTGATCTATGAAACTAAATAATGACTATCCTACAACTCAAAGTTCCAGAGCTCTCTTTTCAGACAACGGCTTACACCACAAAACAGTTTTAGGAAATTGAAAACTATGGCAGAAAAAAGAGTGTTTAGGAATGGAAGTAAGCAAGAGTAAAGATAACAGTGTTTTCAGCAATGGAAAGACCTGAAAGAATCAAAGGGCTTGGAAACTGATGCCAGACTAGTTTTGCTTCTGCTTGACAGGTATTCAGTTTCACTGAGAGATTCTGGTGCAACAGCTTTAAAAAATGATCCTCACAAACTGTAACATCTCAACTTACATGTATCCTCACAGCAGCACTTTCTGGATAATAATGCTCACAATCAATGGAAGGTGTTTTAAGGTTTCATGAGGGTTGGATGGAATTATGTGACTGAAGGAGGGGGTGGACTACCTGCCGATCTGCTGTTGAGAACTCTCAAATCTAAACAACTAGCATTTACTAACTTTTATTTATTAACTTGGTGTACTGATGGACTCTGATCTCAGTTTTTGCAATCATGTTAAAGCAGTTACTAAATCAGCATTTTATCACCTGGAGAATATTAACTCATTATATCTAGAGGAATATCCAGAAAAACCTCATCTTTTTATAAGAATTGATTACTGTAATGGTCTTTTAACTTGATTCCTCAGAAAAAGTCAATGAAACATCTTCAGCTGATTGGAAATTTAGCTAGCTAGGAGCAAAGAAAAAAATGCACAACCCAATTCTTACATTTGTACACTGGTCGCCAGTACTGATCGACTTTTAGGTCCTTTTCCTGGTCTATAAATCACTTAATGGTCTAGGACAAATTTATCGGGTATACTGCAGTGATATGAACTGAGCAGAACTCTCTGATTGTCAAGGTTGAGCCAGTTAGCCCTGCCCAAGGTAAAGACTAAGCATGGAGAAGCACTGTTTAGCTTCTATGCTGCTCTTTAATGGCCTTGAAACAACATCATTTAATATCCGGTCTGAAAACGCTCGTTTTTGAGCTTTCTGCTCAGATTCATAATTCTTTTTTTAGGTCTACTGCCCATTTGTCCTGTAAGTACACTTCATTTTACTCTATCATATCCTATTCTCCCTTTTAAATAGATTGCTTTAATCATGTTTATAATTGTAAGATCTCTTCACTGGCTTCCTGTAGCTGCCTGCATCAGATTCAAAACCCTGACGCTGGCCTACAAAGCCAAGAATGGACCAGCTCCTCTGTACTTGATGGCAATGGTCAAAAGCCGATCTGCACGAAGAGCCCTTTGAGCTCGGTTTGACCCACCATCCCTTAAGATCCACTTAAGACAAGCGTCCAGGCTTTTTTTCTGTCCTGGCACCGAAGTGGTGGAACAAACTTCCCCTGGGTGTCCAAAGTCGCTCGCTGTCTTCAAACTCAGACTGAAGCCCCTCCTCTTTCGAGAATACTTGGGTTAATAGTAGAGTATTATGGTCTCCATATTGACTTGTGTTTAGTAGTATCTAAAGCTTAGAGGTATCTTTGAATTTTTAGTCTATTCAAACTAGCTGAGGTTATTCTTGAGTAAACAGTTAAGCACTTTTGTGAGTCGCTCTGGATAAGAGTGTCTGCTAAATGCTGTAAATGTAATTGTAATGTAATGTAAGATCTGTGTTTTGCTTATTTTATTTGTTTGATGTTTTGAAAATAGCTTGAGTGACCTGTGTGTGTCTTGTCTTGCCTTGCCTTTGGTGGCTCATTCTGGCAGAGCTAAGCACTAATAACCTCTAGCATAGCTTTAAGCAGCTTTAAAATTCTACAGAGCCTCTCTGGACACATGGTCTGAACTTTCCATTGCAGAAATATCTACAGTTTTTCTTTTAACTACAGCTGTAATGTATAAACCTGATCTTAGTCATCCAAGAATGCTATGACTGACTAGTCAGCTTATGGCCTTAGAAGGGGAAGCTCAAAAACTGCAAACCTATGAGAAAGAGAGAGAGAAAGAGAAAATGTATCTGACACTATTATCAAGGGTGACTGCAGGGGTCACTGATGGCTCTTTATATAGAGAGCACCCCATAGCAAAAAAAAAAAAAAATGCTGGTGAATATTAGCCACCAAGCACTTTCTCAAGGCCACAGTACAGCAGCGTGACCTGCGCTCAGCCTGCCTCAAGCTACACCACTGCCGTGAGAGTGTATGTGTGTGTGTGTGTGTGTGTGTTTGCACACAAGCATGTCCATAACTATGACCTAGCTGCTGTGCTAAGCAATGCTGTACCGCAAAAAAAATACTGTCTAAGCAAGTAAAATCCTCATAACTGTAATCTAAATATCTGGCATTTCTCTTTTTGAGATTTGAATTTCATTAGTTTGATTTTTATTTCATTCTATTGGCAGATAATTTTCCTTATTTCAAGAAATAACTGTTTGTTTTGTTTGTTTTGGTGCTGAAATAATGCTTGAAACAAGCAAAAGTATCTGTCAGTAGAATAAAACACTTTCAAAAGATAACACTGCTTAAAACAATTAAGTTAAGTTAGTAATAAGTTAAAAAATCATACAATATTTTTGCAGCAATGTAAAAATGAAAAATATCAGATATTTAGACTAGATTTAGGAGAATTTTCTCAAAGCTGATGAGGCTTGGGCCAGCAGCAAATTCTTCCTCAGAGTGATGTTTAGGTGTTGAGTTCATGATGGAGTAGGACATTGTTTAAAAATTATGCAGTACATCTGTAGACACAGCAAGCTATCGATGAGCACAGATACCTTGAGACAGCAGAGAAAACTTAAATATCATAAGCTCATCATGTAATAATGGCAGCTGCCCCTCACACAGCATGAACCTTTCTCACGTGAATGTACAACCTACGAGAAACCTCTTTGAGAAACCTCATTTCAGAGGTAAAAGGTGCTGTTACAACAGAGACAATATGAGTGTGTGTGTGAGAGACAGTGTGTGTGTGTGTGTGTGTGTGTGTGTTCTCTTTAGGCTTTAGGCATCTCTCTCTGAGATGATGCAAGGGTGTATTCTAAACATTTCTCTGCTGTCTCTTATGTCAGAGATCTAGACATATAGACATCTTGTCTCTGCAGAGATGAGAGGGGGATAACCGTTGCCATGGAAACCATAACTCAGCCTTACCTCTCTTCTGTAAAAATTGTTTGTTCGTTCTTCATCCCAGGCCTCATCCTGGAGAGTTCACAATAAACTATTTCACATGGTAATAGGGTTCCATTTCAATTACCCTGCCAGGCTAAATCACAACCCTCAACAGCCACATGTCACTGTATGTGTGTGTGTGTGCCTATGTGTATCCAGGACATGAATGAATGTTCAGGTGGTGTACAAATAAAACAAAAGAGAGGGAATAACCAATTTCAGGCACATCAAAATGCTCCAGACTTCAGGTTTCAGTTTTTAGGAAACTGGGTGACCTTTTTATTTTGTTAGTGGGGGAAAACTGTATATACATGTATACGAGGGGTGTAACGCTACATGTGTTCATGACAAACTGTCACAGGGTTGGTACATGCCGTCTCAAAAAGAATATGCAGTACATGCTATTAGGGTTACTGCGGTAATTTCACCAGCCTTGCGTGCCACCTGGAAACCTTATGCTGTTAGCTTTTGGATTTTCATGGTGCTGTGAGAACTGTAGTGGTTTAGGAGTATTGCTATAATAACTGTAGTCTTGTGACCTTTGCATACCGTTACACACCTAATATATATAGACCAATGTCATGCAAAAATCTTGTATGTACAAAATCGCAACTTCACAGGAGAACTTCAAATTTCAATGCAAGTCAATGTAAAAATATATTGTTCATATTTCATATAGAAGTATTTCTATTGGTCAATACATCATGAATGTCTAATTGATATATATATATATATATATATATATATATATATATATATATATATATATATATATATATATATGTGTGTGTGTGTGTGTGTGTTTATGTATATATATACACAGTGTGTATACATTTGACAGAAATCAAGTCAAGAAACTGTGGTTTCTTTGTGAACCCAAACAACAAAACCAAAAACATTTGTTGCTCATAACTGTTAGAATCATATCAGCTACCGCAGAACCTCCAGTGAATAAGCTCTTTTCTCACTCGCTCTCAAAACCCACTGCAAGTCCTACATCACAAAGAGATGCACGCACAAAGACGCAGCGTTTACCATTTGCAGCCAAAAGCTTAGATAAAAACGCGCAGTCACAGACTAATAGACAGATGGTGCCAGACTGAGCAAAAAAAAAAAACACACACACACACACACACTCACACACACAAAAGTGAAAATGCCCTGCGTGGTTTTTTAATGCTTTTAGCCCAGCAGGATGAACACAGTCAGACCAGCCCTCGGCAACAGTAACCATAACAACGGCCACATTAGGGTTGGAGATAGAAACTTTAATTCACTTTTACTGCATATGAATTAGTCCGATGAGAGGCATCTGTGTGTGTGTATGTGTGTGTTTCCGGTCTATTCATCATTTTAATGTGTCAGGAAGAGATAGGGTGAGTAGGAGTCTGTGTTTGTGTGTGTGTTAGGTATTAGTGAGGTTATGTAATGTAGGTTTTATTTTACTGTTTCTCATTAACATCTGCCTGCCCCCCCCCCTCCCCCCGCCCGCCCTAAGAGTTACGTTTATCATCTGGGTCACACTGCATCACCAAGGAAATTTGGTCTCTATTCCACAAGGGACACAGAATAGGGAATACTCCATCTAACACACACACATACACACAAAAACACTAACTTTCAACAACAGAAGTAAACTCTAATATATACATAATGACAAATAAAGTACCAAAAAAGTTTTATTACTGTATTATTGGAGCTGAAATTTACTGCCAGGAGTCAGATGTGTGTGCTTTTTGCTTTTCGCTTTTTTTTTTTTTTTTATTTACTATTTTTTTTCACTAGAATAAATTAAGCACAACCGGAGGCCATTTCCACCTAAAAGCAATATATATTTCTTTGCGCAAGATCCATTTTCCTAGGCTTTTGCATAGACCGAAGAAAGCATACATAAACGTTAATTTGCAGCCCTCTACATGCACTAGAAATGCCTCAGGGACTGGCAAGCTGTTGGCTTTGGACTAACTTTTTAAGAATACATTAAACAAAAAAGTCCATGAACCAACATATAAAGGGAAAATAGTTTGGGATATGTTCACTCTTGGGGGCTCAGAGTGGTTCAGCAGTCCCACAACGCACTACCACTATGGCCCAGGGGTTAGAATCCTGAGCCATGCCGCGTTGCCATCAGTGGCCAGGGTCTGGGAGAGCACAATTGTCTGAGCTCGCTTCAAGTGGGAATATGGGGCTCTCTCCCCTCATCACACTTGTTGATGAGCTGGTCTGGTAGAGCTGGGGACCTTGAATGTGCTTCAAATGGTTCTTGGAGCAATACCATAGAAGAACCACTTTGTGAGTGAGTTGTAAGTGTCTTCACACTCACACATCTCTTTACATATATGGTCCTTTATGGAACCAACACTGGTTCTTCTAAGATCTGAAGTACTTTTACTTTAAAGAGTGAAATCTAAAAGGTCATTATAATGAATCCACACGTGTGTGCCGAGTTTACACCAGCCACTAAAATTAAGCTTCTTCATGCATTCAATAAATATTTGACCAGATTCCAATGTTGCTATTATTCAAAAATATACGTTTTTAGCCAAGCTGGCAGAAATATACGGTATAACCGATTCCCTCAGTTTGTTCTGAAATTGAAACTCTCTCCTCGCTCAATAACACAACGTGTGTAATTTCTTTTTAATGCTTTAATGATTTCAGTCTGTCAGATATTAGCATGTGACAGTGGAATAATTCAAGCTAATTGGCCCCATATTATATTCATGAATCCAATTTCACTGGGAGTGGAAATTAAATCAGATAACGACCTGTCATTTGTATGAGGATGTGTGATAGTGAGTATTCACGTGTGATGAAGATGAAATGCAGGGATGTATGCACATTCATAATACCATAAGCGTATGGGATCACTATTACTAATGCCTTTTTGAGCAGCATATATATCACTGTACAATCATTCACACTGCTAATGAAAATACAACAAAATAAATGTGTAGCACTTGTATCACCTTCCAGTGATAATCACAATGCACAAATATTCCTATTTATTCAGCCTCCAACACTCATTCAAACTCAACTATCACATCCTTCACCACCCCCTTCCACCCTCTCTGGTAGGACTCATAAGGGATTAAATGTGCATTGGTTAGTGTTGATAGGCTGACTGGGCTATTACAGGTTATAAATGTCCCTTGCCCGTCTCGCTCGTCTAACAGACGACACTCGGCAAAAACAGACCAACGTGCTGGACAAATTTCAATTAAAATGCCTGTCAATGCTGCTCGCAGGGGAGACAGTAATTCAAAAATAAATAAACGAGTGCATGAATAAATAAATGAGCAAACAGACAGCTGCAGAGGGAGCCACGAGCAAGGGTCTAGAATGTTGGCATGTGAAGATGGCCTTGGGCCAATCACCAGAAGGCAAAGAGCCTGGTTTATAAATATATAACATGTAATGCATGAGTCCCATATGGTGCATGCTGGTGGTGTTGCGGTGCATGCGTCATTTAGTACGAGATAAATGAATCAGAAACAGTGCTGGGAGCTCACACATGAAGAAAAACTGTGGAAGATTAGCAATCCCCACCTGTTTCACCCTCAGGACAGAAGTGTTCTCAGAAAAGAACAGAGTGTTGCCATCTTAATTCATCTCATATGAATTGTTTGGGAACACCTGGGCTTCTATTATAACTATACAGGTTTTCTGCCTTAATGTGCCAATATATATATATATATATATATATATATATATATATATATATATATATATATTGGAGTGGATTGGATAATTGGCTAATCTAAAATTCCAAAAATGACTAAAAAATCTCAAATAAAACATCATGAGTATTACTGTAAAATGTAACGTCGAGTGACTCAAGATTTAAAAATATTTGAAAATAACTATTTAATATAAAGAATCACATTTGCCAATAAATAAACATTTTGTCCCATGTAGTATAAACAGATAAAGATGTCCTGATACAATCCAGTGGATCAGAATCAGGGGGGTATTTTCAGCAGTTTCTGCCCACGACTGCTCAAACTATATGGAGACATACATTCCTGCCATGACTGGTTGTATGGTTACAAACAAAACCATCGTATAATCTCCTTGTTTCAGCAGCAGAGTACAGCACGTCTTCCATTGCTTTTAACCAGCCCTGAACAGCATGTTCCAAAGCAAGAGCAGGAGGCTAATACATGCACTTTACAGAAAAGCAAAATTATAGTGCATTTGCAGCACTATAATAAAAAAACATCAGTTCAGTGTGTGTACCAGTATCACACACTGAACACATCTAACATGAAACATCAAACATGAAGTGATTTCACTGCAAGTAACTGATAGCTGAATGATCAGGGAGACCAGTCTATTAAATGATTATTTTAAAAATGCTGGCTACCAAACAAACGAGTTCAGCCCAGAAGGTCACATTTTATAAACTATGTATTGAAAACAACGTAGCTGTATTATCCAGATAAACACAAAGATCAGATCAGAATTTGACGAGTCTCTGAATTAAGGGCCTCAGATCGGATTGAGAGAGAGAAAGTGGCAAAGAAGAGGACTTGACAGAGATAGAAGAAGGAACAAGAAGAGACAGCCACAGGAGCGGTAAATGGTGACAATCTGGAAACTCATCACAGAGAGAGGGAATTAGAAGGAGAGGAAAAGGAAGAGAAAGCAGAGGATGAAAAAAACACCTGTAACGAGGAAAGGAAGAAAGAAGGAAATGGCTAAAGACTGGGAAATGAAAGAGGATAAATGAAATGGACAGGTGTGTGGGGGAGGTGGGGTTTGGGGGCAACAAAGAAGAGAAAATGATCAAAAAGAAATAAGTCAGAGCAGGAAATCACAGCGGAGGAGAAAGTGAGGGACAATAACAAAAAAAAAAAAGATTCTCAAATGGTTTATTTAAAAAATAAATGCAGAAGAAATGGGTCAGCATCCTCAGTGTCTCTGACAAGGCCTGAATCATTATGGCCAGACGATCCAGGTGTAATGTCTTTAAAACAGCCAGGCTTATGGGGTGCTCCTGGTCAGCAGTGGTGAGTACTTACTGACAGTGGTCCAGGGAGAGACAAAGCACAAACTGGCAACAGGGTACTGGGCAGTCAAGGCTGTGAAGTACCTACTGACAGTGGTCCAGGGAAGAACAAATCCTAAAACAGCCGGTACTGGGCAGTCAAGGCTCTCTCAATGTGAGTACCTTACTGAGAGTAACTTAATGCTGGTTAACGACTTCTCCTCTAATCTCGTAATTGTGAGTCGGCCGACAGTAGCGGTGGGATTATTTTAAATCTGCATGACCGTGAAAACAGCCTCGCGGCCCTTGTGCAGTGAGCATGTGTGTAACCTCGGATGCTAGCCTACTTTCACTAGCAACACGTTAGGGCAAAGCGTTCAGCCTGACTGTGATGTGTTTAAAATAATGCAGTGCTAAGCACCTTTTCTTGTAAACTGCAGTGTTACAGTATGTAAGAAACATGAGCTGTATGATGAATTTTAAACAGTATGTATCATGTACCGTCACATCGCCAAGCACTCACTTAAAAAATTAAATCAATCAATCAATAAAAAAAACGTATGAGGTGAGTGGCTGCATGAGGAAGGGTGTGAGTTGAGTTGTGGCAAAAAAATACTGACTTGTCAGAAAAAGTTTGGGCCATCTGAAGCGGCTCAAAAAAGAAAACTGCTGAACACTCGATCAATCGCAAATACATGGAAACAGGCTGCTGAGCTGAACAGCTTCAGGATTTTCTTCTACTGGGCCAATGGCACACAGTCTTTGAATATATCACCCATCATTTACCTGAACATGCAGTTCCAATTAAAAGTTTCAACACAACTACTCATAGGAGGGTTTTCTTATTTCTGTTCCATTCCACATCTTAAAATAATAATGATAACCATGAAATATCAAAATTATGAAAAATCTTAATCAGGATTAATGTGTTACATGGGCCTCATTATTTCTGGCGAAAACCTGCTTTTTAAAATAACTAACTGTGAAGCATGGTGGTGGTTGTGTGATGGTTTGGGAATGCCTTGTTGCACCCAGACCTGGACATCTTGCTACCACTGTGGGAAGAATGAATTCTGCTCTGTATTAGATAACTCTTTAATAGAGTATCAGGCCATCTGTTAACTACAATGTTAACTATTGGAATGATTTAGACACAATTAAGACACTAATAAAATGACCGGCACGCTCATCTTTGGTCTATAAAAAAAGTCTCTTGATTTAAAGCAGCTGCAAGAAAGAGTGGACTAACATTCCTACAGAAAGGGTTGTGTTGCAATTATTATAGGGAGGTGTAACCAGCTATGACAGCTATTCCTTTTTCATACAGGGGGACTAGGTGTTAAATATATTATCTTCATAAATACATAAAATATGCTAATAAGCTAAATGCTTTTAAAATGATGAACAATATCTGTCAGAGCCATCCGAACGGGTACTGTATATGTTGAGAAATGATTCTCTTGAACTTCATTCACCTGCTTTGGCTGGTAAATGTCTCCTTAATCCACTTTAGCTTCATTAAAGAGCTTCTCAAAGCATTGCAGCTTGGTCAATTCGTTTGCTAAGCTAGCACCTGCAGAGACGCATCTTTTTCTCCATGAGCCTCAAACGTGTGAGAGTGTGAAGCAGAAATGCACACCAATGTACACACGGAAACAAACCCTCGGAGCCAGTGAGCCAGTGAGCCTGTGAGCCAGTGAGGTTATTATCAATCTGCAGATGATTCCTCACAAACAGAGTCATCACCCTCTTTATTAAAACCCACAAAATACTCCATTCATCATGTATTAGCATCTACTTATCAAACTATTGGACAGGACCAGGCCAGAGGACACTGTTTACTGAAGCATAATGATGCAGTGCTGAGAGGAGAGGAAGAGAGATAACGCAATGAAAGCATGATGAAAGAAAGATAGCAAGTTAAAAAAAAAAGGGAAATTGAACGGAGCACAACAAAATGGGGCAAGATAATGATGAGAGGTAAGATGGAAAAAAGGATCAAGGGAAAAGGGAGGATAATGGGGTCAGACAAGATGAGGGTGAAAGGAGAAAGGAGAGGAGAGAAAATGAGGAGAGCCAGGGCAGAAAAAATGCTGATGAATGTTGATTAGATAGATGGATGGATATGTGCAGCTGCTCACCCTTTCTCTGGAAGAGACGGCTGCTGACGATTTCAGTCATGGAGGCCACCTTATGCTTCTGCAGTTTGTCCGGAGGAATACAGGTGTAGAAATCATACAGCAACTTACTAGAGAGAGAGAGAGAGAGAGAGAGAGAGAGAGAGAGAGAGAGAGAGAGAGAGGACAGTGATCACAACTGGTGAAGATGTTTAAATCTGGAGTTGCCTTCAGTAAACAGACTGAGAACCACATTACCATCTAGACTAAGGAGATGGGGGTGCCAACAGTGTGGAAAAATATAATTTGTAAGATTTCAGCACTGATATCATGGAAATAGGCCAGTTAGCTGATGTTTGCCTCATTAGTTTTGCACTGGAGGACAACACAGCAAATAATACTGGAGGTTTATGTAGACCAATTAGATCTTTGTCAACAGCAATGCCACTAAATAGACAAGCACAGACAAAATTTGGGTTGATGTTACTGGTTTTAGCTATGGACAGTATTTTAGTTGGTGGGATGTACGCTTCCATTACTTGTTAGCTAAAAATATTAAAAAGATAGATAAGGAAAGGGAAATTGTTGGAAAATAAGAAACATAATCATGCAGTTTAGCTATTAAACTTTTTAAATAAAATATACCAACTGTGAAAATACATGGCTGATTTAGCTTCCTCACTGGTGACAATTATATTTGCTATTTGAACAAGGCTAGGCACCCATGCAATAGTATGCTTTGAAAAAATGTTGATTATAACAGTACGTTACACTATAATAAAGCATTGAGGCATAATCCACTAATCTGTGTAACAAATTGAAATGCTATAAAACAGCAGGAAGTTTTAGAAATGTGCATGATAATAAAAAATGGCAAAACAAGGGGTGGTCGACATGCCATTTCAAATCAAATAAACGTGCCAAAAAAAAAAAAAAGTGAATGGAATATTAGAATAGCAGGGGGGCGGATGTGTAGCTGTCTGTCAGTGTGGTTTATCACATCAATTAATTAAATGGCTTTCATGAACACTGTATTAGAAATGATTTACATTTCCATCAAATTACAGTACCGGAGCTCAGCCCTGCTTAATGCTTTGAAGAGGGAGAAGAGAGCGTGCGGGAAGAGGGTTGAGAAGAGCTTTTCTGTGAAACACTGAAAACTGGCACTACGACATGACATGGACAACGAGATGCTCTGTACTGGTCAAGAGTTGGATCTGAATGTGTACTTGGTGTCAATGGCTCAGACTGAAAGAGAAGGGTCATGGCAAAACCTTCAGCTCGCACCTCATTAGGTAGTTAAGGAGGTGTTCCTTTCATGGAATTCTGCAGCCAAATGTGTGGAGCAGTAGGACAGTAGTGCAGTGCACTGCAAATACAGCCTGCCAAATCTTTTGCAGTCTAATGGGGTTTAGATTTGCCTTTCTAGTAATCCTACGATTGCATTAAATGCCCTTTCTTTGTACAATTGAGCAAGAATTTACAAGAGGGAGTGCTATAACATGAGATATTGGCACTAGTGTACTATGCCGTCTGCAGAGTCGTGACTACGAATACAGTGTTATAGTATGGAATACCCCCCCCCCCCCCCCATGTGCAATTAAGTCATTTGCAATTACCTGTAAATAATATTGTTATTGCTTTTTACTTCTATTATTTATTTTGTTTATATAGTGGTAATTTATCTACGTTTTTGCATCTGAGTGTTTTGATATCCCTTTTCTGCTGTGACACTGAGAATTTCCCCACTGTGGGACTAACAAAGGATTATCTTATCTTATCTCCTCTTATGAACTTTGAGTGTATTTATGTGATTATACCACAGTTCTGTTATTGCTGTTAATTGTTAGATTTTAAGATATAGAAGACATTAAAATCAGCTTGTTTATCAACATTCTGTGATGTAAAATCCCATTGGAAGCATCAGGCTGGTCAGGCTAGCTTTATCTTCCAAATTTAAAATGCAAAAAAAAAATTCAAAACCAACAGATTTGACAAACTCATTCTAATTCATTTTGAGTTCTTTTGAATAATTCAGTAAAAGCTGGTGTGGTTGCTATCTTACATGTGTATGTGGTGAAGTAATATTTAAAGAGCTTCAGTCAGAGTGCCATTATCGTGCAACACTGGCATTCCTAGAATCTCTCTCAGCCAATCACATTGCAGGATCAGAACTAACTGTGGTATAATATAAGATAATGCACTGATCTTGCTTAAAATGGTAAAAAGACTATACATTATCATTTAAGTCTGTGCTGTTTGGAAATCAGTTTCTCTATTCTAACTATTCACAGTAAAAAAAAAAAAACAACATTACATGGGCTACCTAAGAGTTTTGCATGCCACGGCATAGCCATAGATGTATAGACGGTCTGTGCTATCGTTCCAAATCCGGACAACTAGCATCTGCTCTGAACCTCAGCTGGTGCAATAACAAAGGCCGGCTCATTAAAAAACAGAGCAATAGCAGCTACCAAAATGCAGCACATTAGCAATCGGGCCACATCCTCCGTCCTGACATATTGCTGGGCAAACACACCTTTAATTAGAGTACAGCTACACTAATTAAAATAACATTACCTTATTAGAGTCGTCTGAAAAGTGAGGGATTTTGGATACGCACCACTTTTGCAAAAGGGATATGTGTGTATGTGCGTAGAACAGGTAGGTAAGCAGCTGTTTGTATGCATGTGTTGTCCGATGCCAAGAGCCAAACAACTTTTCAATCTTTTCTCTTGTTAATTGCCACTTCATTACCACTTGTTAATTCTCAAGACACTCCAGCATGTCCTCTGAATGAACATATAATGCTAATACAGGCCCTTGGGGAGAGTGTTTGTGGTCCTCATTTTGGACAATTACAATCAATGAACTTGTATCACACTTTTGTAGCACAGTGCTGCAAAACAACCACATGGCCACAACTCTCCAAAACTATGCCACCAGTTATCATCATCCATCTGGAAACCTCTGTTTATTATTATTAGGCTAAATCCTACTTAATCACCAGCAGTGGTCTTTGGTTGTTCAGAAAGCATGCCAGCTAAATGGCACTTTCCTATTATAGCAGATGGTTCTTGGCCATGTTGAATGACACAATGCACCAGACTCTCTGAAGAAGTCTGGATTATGAGTCTAATGGTTAACAGCCTTACAGCCTATGAGTGAAAGTCACTGCTCTGTAAAAGATTTTCTGAGCACCTCATCCAAAAGCCTTTTATTTTATTAACAAAAGTATGGTTACTGTTCAATTTGTGACACACACATCTAGTGATGTCACAGGAACTGATACTTGAGTGCTAAGTTGATACCAAAAGTCAGCAGTTGTAGATATATGAGACAGTGATACATGTGTAGTGTAGTCATAGGCTGGGTACCACCAGTGTTTCCCCAACATATATTTTGCATTGGCAGACCACCGCTGCCAAATTCCTGCCTCCGCTGCTTCAGAACTGTATGAAATGTTATGAAATCGCAATTAGAGAAGCAGTGCAAAGGGCTTTTCATTTGAAATGAAACATTCAGAAAGTGAAACCAAGACAGGGAGAGGAGAGAAAAGAGAAATGTACATTAAACTAGCTAACAATAAGTTAGAACATTTGCAATGTAATGTAAACTACATCCAAACATTATATAATATAATATAATAATATAATAGAGGCAAGCACACCAGATGCTCACAGACGCTTCATAACTCCTAAAACTTTTCAATTCCTCAGCTTGCCACAACGCGGCACTCAGCATTTTGACAGTACTACAGTAGATAACGTGACTTGAAATTTACACAGAGAAAGGTTTTTGGTAAACAAACAAATGTCAGGTAACATAACTATACTAGCCCTGCACAACCTTATATCTTTCATCTCAAAACAACCAGTGGGTGAAAAATTCAATATTTATAAATGGATATAAATAAATCATTTAAAATGTATGTATTGCACTCAGGTTGTGCTGCATCTCTGTATTTCATCTCTTTTATCTCTTTTTATATTGTTTTGTTTTAAATAACAGTTGTGTATTTTTTATCAAAAGCTCCATCCTACTCTTGTTGCTGGAAAAAAATACTTTTTTCAATGAAGTGTTCAAGTTGCAATACGTTTATTTAATTGGTTCAGTTTATTGTGATATCAAAATTGGTACTGAGAATCGTAGAATTGGTATTGTGGTATCTCTATATCATACAATGCTTGGTAGCTGAAGCTCCCAGTGCACTTGAGACACCAACGGCAGTAAGCATGTTTAAAAAAAGAAAGAAATCCACAGAAGGTCCATACCATGTGACTGTGTTTGATTTAAAGGAAGTTATCTGAATCAGAGAATCATCATCTAAAATTCATTTCAAACATGATCTTCACTCTCCTCTGACACTGATCTTTAAAACTTGTACGAAATACATCACTGTGTGCCTATCTGTTCAACCCAGAGGGTCTCTGACAGCTTAGGGGGAAGGAAAACATCCCTGACAGTCCCTTCATCTCATTTAAATGAGCTTAACTGTTGTGACTTCACTGTTAATGTACTTAGCTAGTATTCCATAATTTGGCATTCATTTCAATATATATCTACATTTCACATTATTCCCATTCTACTGTTTTATACTTTTTATTAAACTTGGATTAAAGTTCCTAAATAAAAGTTTGGCTGCAAAATGTGTTGCAGCCTTTTGTCATTTTTTTTTAAACGGATTTGAATAAAGTTACAAAAGAAGCAATTTTCTCTCCGTAATGCAGGCTGCAACCTCTCATCGCCATAGAAATTAGCATTCATACTGCATTCACTAAGGAAAGTAACCAAGATTGTGTCTCCGATAAGACCCATTCTAAAATGCCCACAGTAGGACAAGAGAGAAGCCTGCAGTTTTATAAAAAAAAATCACATTCACTATTTCTTAGTTCTCAGCATCTGCCAAGCTTGGAGGTTGTGTATGTTTACCACATGTCTACAAAAGCAATTTTAGGTGCTGTTATTAATCTTTTGTCACTGATCGTAATTATAAGCAGTTAAAAATTCTGATAGGTTGTAATACTGGCTGATTTTATTTTATATGGCAATTAACTTAGCAGCCCCTGTAGTTTAATAGGGGCATTTGTCAAGATTCAACAAACACAACAGTGGTTAAGAAGATGAAAACAACAACACTGGAACGTTTTTGTTTTTTTTCCCGTTGGATCTGTCTTTCATTTTCTGGTCCAGGACGCAAAGCAGGCCTCCAAAAACTCTTTTACATTAAAACTTGTCATCTAACATATTCAAACAAACTCTTGGTATAACAGTGGCCAGAGCGGACATTAAACTTTCATGTCTGGAGGTCCAAATGGTGTTAGAATTTACCATTATATATGGTGCTGCCCACTGAAACACTTAGCTTCTTGATAGTTAAATAATAAAATCTAGATTTTGGCTCATAACAATTAGGTGCTGTGAGAATAGTCAAGTTTATTTGATATAATGAGCTCCCATGAGTTTTTCAGTCACTATCAGTGTTAGCTGTAGATGACCCGTATTACATATCTTTCTCTGAAGGAGGTTCACCCAAACATTACTTTACTGAGCTCTCTAGTGATTAATGTAATGAGTAAGATTAATGTAATATAGATTATTTGAAATCTGTTACTCAGTTTTTTTACTCACATATTTATAGTGTTTAAATACCTGTAGCACTGCTAATTTGTGTCCATATTCTTCTCCTTTAAGTGAAATGATTGTCGTAATTTGAAGGCATTTAGTTATCATGAAGCTTTTGGGCAGCACAACACATTTTGGGCCACAGCAATACACAGAACTGATTCTCCATGTATGTTATGTTATGTTGGCAAAACAGTTGGAGATGGGTGCATTAACAGGCCACTGAACAGTGTCTCATACAGACATTGAAAAGGTCTGGCCTGTGGCGCTGTTTTTTAAAAATGTTTTTTTAGGCACATAATATACATACTGATGCTGCTGATATAAAATATATGTTTTGGATTAGCAAGAATGGGAATAGACAGTCAAGTAATTCTTATTTAAACTGTGCTTTACTGGTAGATGTGGATGTCACTCATGACTGTGAATTGTAAGATTTGATTGTCCATTCCCAATGATCACATTTCATAAATTAAGATCAACTGTGAAAATCAATAAATCCAAGCAACTTAAATATGTGACACATCATTCCCAGTTAGGTTTCACCTTCTGGTGCTGTTTTGTCTTCTAGTTCTACCTCCAACCTCTACTTGTTCTGTTTAATCTACTGCCTGGTCCAACATTTCCGGTCATTATCACCTAGGTCTTGTGTTTGCTGTGTGATTTTCTCTTGCAAAATTTCTTTCTGCATTTATTTGTGTATTTAATGCTTCTGCTTCCATTAGCTCTGTGTTCACACTATGTTCTGTTTGTAATGTTTACTTAATAAATCTGGACCGCCTGCCTCATTCCTGTCATAATACCAGCTGGTTTTAGGATTGCAATGGTATGAGATTTTCACTGTATGATAACCATCTTAGAAAATATTATGGGTTTACGACATCACAGTACACAGTATTTCACAATTTTCTTCTTGTTGGTCTTGTTCGTCTTGTTGTTCCTATTATTATTACAATACATTGACAAGACAAGTGTTGGACACGGATGGAATTTGGCCTCTGCCTTTAACCCATCTGTGAAGTGAACACACATACACACTAGTGATCAAAAACACAGTGACATCAAGCACACAAGCCCGAAGCGGTGGCAGCCATTGCTGCAGTGCCCTGAAGGGCCTTGCTCAAGGGCCCAACAGTGGCAGCATTTTTTTTCAATCCCGATATTAAGCAAATGTACACAGTATGATAACCATCCATTTTCATACCAAAGTATTCATGTTCCAATGTCTATTTCCATAAGTGTGTCTGACTTACCTGAGCAGCTTTGCATCAAAAACAGTTTCAATATCCTGCAGCACGGCGGGCAGGTACTTTAGAGCTGCTACCTACACACACACACAAAAACAGATACACACACAGTCTTTAGTTGGCTCTGTATTAAGCTTTGTTAAGCTGGCTTTCACAGTAGCTGAGCTAAGCTGTCAAAGCTGGGTGCTTTCAGCCGCTGGGACGCTTTCACTTCTCTTAGACTGCTTAGACTAATTAAGCAGTGAGCCAAGGAGCCAATCCAGAACATGCTATGATGAGATGACACAACTGGCTAAGCACAGGTGCTTCAGTTATTAACACTCAAACTGTTCCCCAAGAAAGACAAGTCGCACATAAAGGCATGGGCATACGTGGTCTCTCTTGATCTTCTACACACACACAAACACACCTGCTGCAACAGAGTGGTGGTGTAATCACTCTTCATCAGGTTGTTGATGGACTCAAACAGGCCCTTCAGGGAGTCCTCAAACTCTGCCTGCTCCTTTCCCTCATATAGCCTAGAGAGAGAGAGAGAAAAGAGAGACACAGAGAGATACAATCATTAACATTTATTTCATTGCCCCTTCTGGTAATAATGTCACGGATGCTCATACTGAGAAATTGACACCCAAATGATGTATCGTTCACCCTGAAAAGTAGGCCACAATAAAATGCACACACATACACACACAGCCAGTAGTCTCTTGCTGCACTTGTATGTGGAGTGTAAAACAGTGTAATCTCGTCACTCGCTGCACTGAGTATCCCCGCCTGACTAGCGCTTCAATCAAAGCTGTCTGCTTTAAGACACTGCACCCAGGACATCTCGCTGCTCTTTACTATTTTCTGTCTCTCTTAAAAGTGCTCTCTCTAATACTCTCTTTCCTATCCGTCCCAGCATCCACTCTTTCTCTTCACTATCTCGCTTCTATTTCTGATGCCATTTGTCTTTCTTCCTCACCAGCTCATCTCCTCTATTCCCTTTGTCCTTCAGTCAAGCTCAACTGTAATGATATTCAGTCCAACTGGAGCATGCAGTGTTTTCTGTCTTTCCTCAGCTCTTTCATACCTGATTAAATTCACTCACACAGCACTGTGGTAATTACTGCAGAGTCGAAACAAGAGTGTCTTGGTGTGCTCAGATTCCTAAAGCCAGAAATGTTCACATCACTGAATCATAACTACCAGTTGTTTGTTGCTCGGTGGCACCTGTTAAATGCATCATGTTCATTTTCACCCCAGACAAACCCATGACATCACTCACTACTCTGAGGATATAGTGATATATTACAACTTGCAACCAGGGACCCATTACAACTCGTAAGTCACGTAACATTCAACCTCCCGGAATTCAGCACCTGTATTTACGACTTTTTTATTTGTCCGGGTGCAACCTCCTGGAGATTCTTAATCGTACAATAAATTCAGTTTTTGAGGGCTGTCTGAGCAGACCATTAGAACACTGAAACACTCTTCCTTGCAGAACATCTTCAGTTATCTATAACTGAACACTGACAGTTTGTAAAGATAAATGATGGATCCTTAAATTATACAATACGGAGATATGGAATTCCACAAGGCTCTATTTTAGGACCGTTATTATTTACATTACACAAGTTGCCACTAGGTAAGAGTTTTAAGCAACCATTAACTTCCATTGTTAAGCTAAACCTGATGATAAACTTAGAAAATCGAGGACTGTGTAAAAGACATAACATTCTGGATGTTACATGACTTCCTCTTTCTAAACAGTTCAAAAGCCAAAAGAAAGAAATGATCAGACTTAATGTTAAATCTGGCTGATTTCTCTGTTACTCCTGATTCAGCAGCACAACTCTTGGCATTATAATTGTTTCGGGTTTATAATTTGAGTATATTAGAGTAGCTTTTCTAAATCTTCAAAGCATCACCAAGCTAAGAAATGCCCTATCCATGCATGATGCAGAAAAATGAGTTATGCATGTATTACTTCAAGGCTAGACTATTGTCAGGTTTTCCAGCAGGAACTTCAGTAAACTAGTTTAAAATACTGCAGACATGGTCCTAAAAATAGATCATTTTTCCATATCAGTCCAGTTCTAATGAAACTGCACTGGCTACCAGCTAAATTTTGTACTGATTGTAAAACATAAAAGCCCTCACAGTCTCGCCCTTGGCATGCGAGTCAGGCTCTTATGCTACCCACGGCAGACCAGCTGCCCACCAGCTACTGTTATCTGCCCTAGTTGCCGTTCCTCCATCACAGACTATTTGCTTTTATCATTATTACTATTTCCCCCATTACCCATCATCATTACTTTCATTATTCTTATCATCTCTACTATGACTATATCAGTGCACTTGGGCATAATGACAGACCTATGTGGTAAAGTGACTCAATAGTTTATAAATAGTCCTGGCCAGAGGAGAATGGCCCCCTCCTTGAGTCTTGATGGTTCCTCTCAAGGTTTCTTCCTTTTCTATGATGGGTTTCTGTAACTTGTTTTGAAACAACGGCAGTTGTAAAAGATTTCCATGACTTAATCCCCACACACTCTAGGGGTGGCAAGAGGACGATATGTTATTGTTATCATGATAACGTACATCACAATGTTGTCCTTTGTACAAATAGAATACAGATGTTTTAGATACACTCTTAATATTGAAGGGTTTTTTTAGAAGACGTTTTTCATAGAAGAACCAATTTTGGTTCCATAACAAAAATTCCATAATTGTTTAAAAATAAGATATATGCATGAAGAACCTATTAAAGGTTTAACAAAGAGTTAAAGAGGTGCAGCATATCCGTCTTTTACAATTTTAGATTTAGATTTAGATTTCACACACACACACACACAGACACATACTCCTCTCTCTCGATTGATCTTGAATGCAAATGCAGTGCAATTGGGGTTATATTGTGATACTACTCCTATTTATCACTCCTCTACACTGTTAAAAAAATTTCTTTACTAAAGGCAATGATTCTATAAACAAAAACCCTTTGAATGCTTAAATGGTTCCTTGCATTTTTTAAAGGAATTAGTGGGAAAAAAAATCTATTCGTAGATAATTTTATAGTCCTTTCTTTGTATTGTATAGAACCTATTTTCGCTTAGTGTGTCTCTAAGACACAATGTTACCATGTCTCACTCCACACACACTCGTAAACTCCCATACACATAAATAAGCACATAAAAATAAACACATAGGGTGTGACAGTTCGCCTGGCCTTAATGTCAAAATACCTACAAAAATACAGAAGGTAACTACAGACTGGAGGAAGTTATGCAAAATCCAGGGATTGAGGTGTTTCCCTTCCCTTAAATGTGAGAATAAGACAGACACAACTGAAGAATCACAGTGCAGACGTAGGCAGGCAGGCAGCAGTGCACACTCATCCACGCATGACTGTAATTCTACCAGAGAGCGCTCCCATTTAACAGACCGAGAAGAGTCTCATAACAGAGGAGCGATTACACTGAAGAGACTTCCTGCCAGAAAGCCTGCAAAAAGTCACCTTTGAAACTGTGAGACATTCCACTAAGCTCACAGCCAGATGGTGATTGTTTGAATCACATGTTTTATTGTGGAAAATGCATGCATACAGACAAAGCTAAAATGACCACATTATTATTTACTTATTAAATTGAATTAGTAAGGACCAGTTTGGTGAAAAATCTAATTAATACATCTAATCTAATCATAGAGATTCCTTTGGTTTCACCAAATGCAGTCAGTCAGCCAAGACATAATTGGAACCACTTACGCTTCAGTATAATATGGGCGTCATTGGGTATTACAGGCATCATTGGGCGGTATTCACTTTTTTCCTACCATCATTCTGTCTCAAAATGTTTTGGTGCTATAGAGTATTACCAGGGGTTGCACTGGTAGCGCAGATGGTTCTATGTTTACATGTCTTCCATACAATCTCATCCTGTGCTATTTTAAAGCCAAGCCTGTTGGCTTATAGGGACACAGACTAAGTAACCATCCTTGCACAATGTTTTTGTTTTGTTTTTTTTATGTTAAAATGTTAAACTGCTCTAAATCAGGAGAGAGAAGCTGGTTAACCTCAGCTCACTTAGCAAGATAACAATCTGCTCATTACAGAAAGTCTGATCTGAATGAAAGCTTATTTAACTGCTGTTGAAAAGACTGTAGCCCACTCGCTAAGTTAGTTTTTGCTCAGCTAGCTCAACCAAGTCTGTCTGAGGGAGCAAAGTCGAGCGAGTGGTGTTGGGATTAACAGACAGGCTCTGATGTGCTTGGACTCAGGTATAGATATGTTAGCCAGCAAGCTAATCTACACCACAGCACAGGCCATGTTCCAGATAACTGAGGCTTAAATCACACACATTTAGAAGATAAAGCCTCATATCTCAGAGCACACACTGTTTTAGCAACATTTAGTAGACTGGTTCATCCAGGTTTGCTTGCTCTACCTTTTACAACTACAGTGGGCTTGTTTTTTCCCCACCTGTTTTCAACTTCAGACATTCCTAGCAACAGTCTCTACTCGTCTTAGAAGGTTTTACACTGGACCTGTTGGAGCACTTCAAGTCCTTTAAGCGATCTGCGGTGAACGGAGTTCTCTGATCCACAGCCCTTTGCTAGGGGGAGCTGATGATTGGCATTGGACATAGTGATGCTTATGTGCAGTTGCTCCAGAGCATCTCTTTCTAGGTCAGGGGTGGACAATTCTGATCCTGGAGGGACAGATTTCTGTACAGTTTTGTGCTACTCCTGCTCAAACAGACCTGATTCAACTCACCTGTTAATTGCAGGTTTATTAGATCTGTTAGCACAGGGAAATCTACAAACTGTGCTGGACTCCAACCCCTGTTGCTCACCCCTGTTCTAGACAAGATTCTTTAATGTCCTCAGAGAGAGGAATTTGGCAGTGCTTTCTATGGAGATTATACAAGCTGTGTGTGCACAACTGACGCCTGTGTCTGCAGTGGGGGCACCTTAAAGTAGCTGGCGTGTAGTAATCTATGTGTCTTCTTTTTAACATACTGTGTGCGTAGCCTAATATTACTTTGAAGCAGTATTAGGAAAAGGATATGTCTGGGGTGCAATTACCACAAGATCATGCACCCATGTTGTATGGACTTTGGAACAAGCAAGATACCTGGACTAAACACTTCATATGAAAGCTACGTTAAGTCATTAAATTAAGTCAATGAATGTCTATTCCTGTCTATTCAAATTGATATTATCTAATGATGGGTTTTTTTACCTACCTTTATAGTCGCTGATTGGTTGTTGCTGAACTACTGTGAAGATTTAAAGAGAAGCCAAAATTGGTCATGACTGAGTAAGTGAGGAGATAACTGAGTAAAATAAATCTAAACAAAAGCAGCAATTGCTTTTGGGCAGATGTAATATATCACAAAGTTGCAAGGCCAACACTTTCAAGTATGAGCAAAATAAAGCATTTTCAAGTTAATATTGTGATGTTACTCAGTGTAGATCCAGTCAATTGAAAATGCTGTTCCACTTGCTATATCGGAGAATGAGCAATGTGAGAAGAAAGTGGAGAATCAAGCTAAGGACAGAATAGAATTGGCTACCCTGTAAAAATGTTTTATCCATTTAGCCAGCAATTTTACAGTCACACAAACAAAGGCTACATTTTACAGCTTCTGAAATGACATCTATTCCAATGTGATTCACCCTGATTCACCCTGAGCAGCAAAAAATTGGGGTGTGAAAACTTGCAGTGAGTTCAACATTGCTGAACTTTGACAGGGGACTGATCTGGCTGCACTGACCTCTGAAGGCCAGGTGGGCCAGGACTAAAGACCCAACACAGAGGAAATGCTAGCATGATAGGTTCTCTCTCACTGGCTTAAATAAACCAGCGAGCAAGAGAGACTACATACAAAGTCTGTGAGGTCACTTTTTGGTGACCAGGCATCCGGTGAAGCCTCAGTCACACTCATTTTTAAAAGCTGATGCAAACTGCAAATGTCAAAAAGCGACCACAGCTTTAGTTTCTCATCAAGGTATTATTTTCTGTTGTACTATCTATATGCCCTGCACTGGTGTCTGAAAAATCTCTTTTCAGTCTTAAGGCCTATTTAAGAGTCTACAAGTCTAACAGTGACTTCATGTAACCGTTTATGAATGTTTGTCTAGGTGCATCCAGTATGTTCATGTCCACAAATAACTGCAAACTTTAGCTTCCCTTGCTAATAAGCACTTATGTGGAGAAGGGCAGTTAAAGAAAGCAAAAGCAGACAGGGAGCAGAGAAAACGAAAGAGTGGACATTTATGAGAGCTATGGAGTTTGTGTGAAGGTTTGTTATTATATATTATGTTAGTATAAAAAAAACATACTTGGTGTAAATAGGCCTATTTACAAATAATGTGCTTCTAGTGAGTATGTGTTGGTAGCTTATAGTATTTCCATATAGATTTCTTATTTCATACAGATTTTTTTGTTTAAAGCTAGATGATATCTATAAAATTTCCACATAGACTCCTAGAATAAAACATTGTCATGAAAACTTTTCGTTTTAATAAATAATAAGTCACATGAACTGCATTGTATGTTGTTAAATGGTTGTTTAATACTGTGGTGTCATGACACCATGATAGCGTTAACTATTTTATCATTGTCAACCTGTAACACCTCTATTCACACGTCAAATCCATAGCCTATACAATAAACACAAATAGCATCAAACACAGCAGGACACCCACCCTTAAGGCTTGAGGTTAGGGGGATAGAGCAGACACACACACACACACACACACACACACACACACACACACACACACACAGACAAATATACTGCAGCAGCAGGGTGTTAATCCGGGATGCCCGTATGAAATGAAAACGCATTAAAAGGTCTCTTCCACTTTACAAACTGCAGGGCTGTCAGCCAGAACCCTTTGACCTCTCTAATATGGCCAACAGATGGGTGAGGGTTATTACAAAAGACACAGATCTGGAGAGATACAGAGAGTATGTCAGGACACAAAAAGAAATAGAAAGAGAAAGAAAGAGCCAGGAAAGAGTGTGAAGCACCAGAGATTCATAACTGAAGAAGATATTTACACCGATTAAAACCATGAACTGAAGTAAATTACAGTGATTATTTCGCTACAATAGTTATTTTGAGTGATTATCTCGCTCCAATGGCACAATGGCACAAGGGGTGGCATAAATAACAGAGATGCTTGTACTCATACTGGGCTGCAGAGTATGTGATGCACTGTGTGTTGTGAGGTAACCCTCCCGTTCCCATCGTTAACAACTGTTCCACACCATTCCACAGCTTCTCTGCCCAATTCTCTGACAATCCCTTGTAGCCGGGGTTTGGCATTTGGCATAGTGACCTTAGGCTCATGTGAAGCCCCTCCAGCACATCCCATTCTACTGGCAGTGCTTTTCAATGAAGAACTGTGGAGATACTGTATGTGTTTGTGCTTTTAAATGCCTCTGTAAGCAGTAGGTGCAGTTTTTTCTTAGTTTGACCTTGGAAACACCTGCAGTTACAGGATAAAGCAGTTGCTTGACTGTGCTCCAATTGCAAAATCTATTCCTTGATCGTCCCTCTCTTACCCTTGTGATAGTAGTGGCCAATTGTGGATTGTAGGTGTGATGATTTTGAGTGGTGAGTCAAAGCTGGCAAAGGGAAAAAAATACTGAAAGGGCCCCTGAGTTGCACAACCGTCTAAGCACTGGGCCCATTATCGTGAGATTTAAGGTTCGATCCCCAGTGATACTACAGCCATCCACAGCCTCGCTCTCTGAGTGGGTTGAATGCTCCCTTGTTCTCAGCATGATGCTATACAGGCATAACTAGCTGTTAGCTTTCTCTGTGACGTTGTGTTATCATCAGTCTGAAAAAATGCTTCCACATTTTTCACTGGGTGCAGAGGCTTTATCCATTCAATAATTGATGAATTATTTGATTATTTTGATGGTCAAATAATCTATTGATTACTGAAGGAAATGCTTCATTATTAGATTATGAATCTAAATATGAATCTCAATTAACAAATAACTTATGTAGTTATCAATGTTTAAATTTAGCTTGAGGTTGTTTTATGCATTTGCTAACTAACAATGAAGACAATAAATAAACCTTATTCAAAAATAAACTTCCCTGCTAATATAAAATATCAATTAAAACTAAAATATCTTATATATATATACTTGTCAAAATTTAAAACAAAGTATTTGAAATGTCATTTCATTGTGTTCCACATTAAAAGTTAATAGTGGAATGTGTTGTTTTGAGTTTAACTTACTTGAAGATTTTTTTCTTTTTTACACTACCTACGTTCTTTACAAAGCAAGTTTGGAAAACCAGTGCACTATTACTTGTCAGGCCAATAAAGCTTGCACCAAGAGTCCAGAATTGATGGGAGAAGCAAAGAGAGGGAGATAGAGAGTATGAAATAAAGAAAGAAAAGGAAGAAGTAACCCTCTGCAGTGCTCCTGGATTCCTGCCCAGCAATCTATCTTCATCACATCACACTCTCTAATTAAAAGTCTTTCTAGTTATCATATGCTGCTGCGCGCCGAGCCAGACAATCAATTCATCTTTGCTTTCTGTCGTTTGTCAGTTCTGTCTATCACAAACTCTAATTCAGACGCTCGCTTTATCATTAATGCCCGCCAGCACTGCACACACACAGTCAGACATAGACACACACACACACACTTCACCACCATTCATTTAGCTGTTGTGGAGTCATCAATGCTTATTAGGCATATTAACGCTAGAGTCAGCTTCTTCAAAGTTGTGCCACTCCGTACTAGTCAGATACAAGGCTGCAGCACACACACAGTGGCATCTGTGTTTCCATTGACCTCTGTGTAACACAGCAGCTAAAAGCTGCTGTGTTAAACATAACAGAGCCCTCAGGAACCAGAACAAACCTCATTAGTTGTTAGTAGCACACTCTTAGGTGCTAGAGGCAGGTGCTACAGTCGGAGGTGGAATTTCTGGTGTATTCAGCTAGCCTTAGAACCTTTTGAACACAGCACGTGTATCCCTTCATGGCCACAGCTTACCCCTCATTTAATAGCTACTTCAAGCATGATGATGCACCATGTCACAAAGCAAAAGTCGTCTAACACTGGATTCATGAACTTGACAGTAAGTTCAGTGTTCTTCAATGGCCCTCCCAGTCTCCAGATCTAAATCCAAAAGAACATCCTTGGAATGAGGTAGAATGAAAGATTCATGCTCCAGGAAAAACAGCCAGAATTGCATGACACAATCATGTAAACATGGGCCAGAATCTCAAAGTTTCCAACATCTTGTGGAATCTAACCCGGGGTTAACTAAGGGCTGTTTTAAGAGTAAAAAGAGGCTGGACCTACTATTAGTATAGTGTACCTAATAAGCTAATAATATTTTAGCACAGTTTTACAACACTTGCAACTGACTATGGGCTGGCTGTCGCCATCTCTACAGCAATACAGTACTTTCTGTTTAATGGGCTTTATGTGTTTAGCATAGAAACCACTTATTAGACACTTTCTGGATTTTCTCATGTTAAATACCTCACTTATTTTCTGACTTTTTTCTGACCAGTGAAATTCTGCCTACAGCACTGACTAGTAGATGTATTTGTCAACAAGTCTGTGCCAATACCATACCTACAACAACGTGTGATAATCTGGCCAAATAAAATAATGAAAAATGTAGCATTCGATTTGCACAATGCTAACTGGATAATTGTATGTACGTTTCTATTGCTTATTAGTTCCGGCCTAGAATCAAACGACAACAGAACAAAAGAGTGAAGCAACCGTTTTGTTGCACCTCAGTTGTTAAGTACTCTACATCAGGTCTCCATACTGACTTCTGTATTTGGAAGTATTTAAGCTGAGAGATATCTTTGCACCCTAGTCTATTTAAACTAGCTAGGGATATTGTCTGGCTGGACTGCAAAGCACTGCTGTAAGTCAGTCTGAATAAAAGCGTCTGCTAAATGGCTTAAATGTAAATGTAGTTAGGTACATTTGCCTCCCATGCAAAATTAAAGTATGAAAATTGTCTACATTTTCTGCTGAACTTAAGCTTTAGGTCTCAGCTCATTAAATGAAGATATAATGTTGAAGTAACAGACTGTGGCACTCTAATGGGAGTCAGATTCCCAGAAAGGCTTTTCTCAGCAGGACATAAAGCAGCAAGAGTCAACTACTACACACAGGGTTTGGTAAAACTTTTTGCTGCTAAATACCCAAGCTAGAGCCCGACTTTTAATTATGCCCTGTAACCACAAAAACACATCCAGTGCATACACAACAAATGTCCCACAAACAAAGACTCACTGGGAGTAGAGCATGCGGGAGCGGACGATGAATTTGAAAATGTACTCGAGGGCCTTCAGGGTCCGCAGAATGGGCTCGCAGGCCTCACCACGGCTGGACACATCCAGATACTTCTTCAATACCGACATCAACTTTCTACAGGAGAGCGAGAGACAAAGAGACATGGTTATTTTTAATAATTATGAATTTGCACTTCTGCCAAAACAAGTAACAGTAAATAAGAGCAAAAAGGATAACTGGAAATAAATATATGCTAAAATAAACCAGAGAATAAATTCATCATTATGAGTCCATCATTGCATTTTTAATCTCTGCATTTTTCATCTGCATGTATCAGATATTAAATAAGTCTTTAACGCTGACATCAGTGTACTGCTGTGACCCAGTATGCATGTAAAATAGTGTGTATTCATCAGAAGGGCAATTCATTTATGGTCTTTGTGCCCTGAGAGATGCTCTTCCCTCATAATACTGCAGTTGCTGTAACTGGATTAAACAATAACATTAAAGCACTTTACAAATCCCCAGACACACACACACACACTGCCTCCCTGCTGGATAAACAGAAAGGGTCTAACACACTCTGCACTCTGATGTAACATGCATTATTTAGATGTTGTTAACCTATTTCCTTTTAATGGGGGTTTAGGTGGATTTTGTTGGAGCAGAGTTTTATGAAATTTATAATGATGTCCTTAGCTCTGTTTATGACATTTAACTGAAGGCCATGAATCATGCTGCCTCCTTTTCCTTCTTTCTCCTCACAAAAAACATCCTCCTTCTCAAAATAGAGAGAAAGAGAGAAAACAGAAAGGAAAGGGTGTAGAAACAGAGGGCATTGCAGATGACACCTGTCAGGTGTTAAACCTGGAAAAATCTAAATATACCCTCATATACACACACCAACACAATCCTACAGCTATAGAATCACATATATACCTGGGACTGTTACAATTGATTATATTATTAATTTGACTATCCCAGAGGTTTTAAAAGATGAACAATACAAAGTCTTTCTAAAATGGATCCTAAAATGTCTGATTGTACAAAATGTCTGATGCTATATGGTCAGGTTCTGTTTCAGGTACATTTTAAAGGTGTCCAAAAATGTATCTCAGCAGAACTAAAACAAAGAGCCCAATTCCAAAACCCCAGAACATTCACATAAACCCAGCCCACTAACAACTTTCGCAAGGTCAAGCGGTCAAACACAACATCCACTTCGGGAGATTATCATGTTGTAGACACTTGTTACTTGTTGTAACGCTGTAGAGCTGAAGAGCAGCGTTACAAGACTCAAAGCTAGTTTTTTATTTACATGTTACACGGACCAGGCCTCATGACTATGACTTGTCCTATATCAATATCTGCAGAAGACAAGCTCAAAGGGGGAACGTGACGAAGCGAAGCAAGGGAACCGGACTACCTCAGCTGACTACCAAACAGAAGCTCAGAAGGAAAAGTGTGAGAAAGCCAAACTCAGAGGAGTGAGCAGGCCCTATGGTAAAATTTTACGCGTCTACAATCTCTCTAGGTAGCTGTAACTCTGCACGTCGCGCAGAGAGAACACAGTGAGGACAACAACACTATAGATTACGACTAGAGGGAAAAATAATTACAATGTTACAGTACTATGCTATACTATGCAGCTATAAGCCTTTGCAATGCTAGAAATGTCCAGCCATCAACATCCTGTAGGCAGTGTCCTGTAATCACTGATGAAGGACTAGAGGATGACCAACACAGACTGTGCGGTGACAGATGAGCTTCTGTCTCTGACTTTGCATCTACAAGGTGGACCAACTGTATAGGAGTGTCTTATAGAGAGGACATTGTGTGGACACAGTGTTTAATAACTCCAGCAGTACCGCTGTGTCTGAACCGCTCTACTAGAATAACATACACTAACACTCCACCATCATGTCAGAGTCACTTCTGTGGTCCTGTGGGGTCCTGGCCAATGAAGAACGGGGTGAAAAGAGGCTAACAAAGTATGCAGAGAAACAGATGGACTGCAGTCTGTAATTATACAACTACTAAGTGTTTGGTTGTTATGTATAAATGTATATATATATAAAATAAAAGTTACATTAAGTAAAATTTTTCATATCACTTTTACTTTAGTTGGATGCCCCAAAATAGATGCCTTAAAGAGGCTCACCGGGTATTCATCTAATAGTCAATTGAATATTTATTAAATGTAACTGAACCTGAACCTAACCCTAACTTTAACCTTAACCTTACCCTTAAATCAACCCTAAATCGTCACCCTAACCTAAATCTTAAATCTAAGGTAAAGGTGCACGTATTTGTCACTGTACACTGTACAGCGAAATGTGTCCTCCGCATTTAACCCATCTGGTAGTGAACACACACATGTGTTAGGGGCAGTGAGTACACACACCCAGAGCGGTGGGCAGCCAACTCCAGCGCCCGGGGAGCAGAGAGGGTAAAGGGCCTTGCTCAAGGGCCCAACAGTGGCAGCTTGCCAAGCCCGGGAATCGAACCCACAACCCTGTTATCAACAGCCCGGAGCTCTAACCGCTGAGCCACCACTGCCCATCTAACCCTAACCCTAAAAGTTAAGGTTAAGGTTGGGTTAGTGTGATGTGCAGGGTTACATTCACTAGACAGTCATTAAAAGATATAAAAGAAATGCTTATAGCACATTGGAGATAGCTAAACCATAGCTAAACCAACAATCAAACTAAAAAAATATTTTGTGTGTGTGTGTTCATGCTTGAACAGTTTTTACTTACTTGTAGGCCAGCGTAGCACTGAAGTGCTGTTTAATGTAAGCCTCTAACACAGTGTTAAAGTGCTGAAATTTCCTGTCTGCAATCAGACCTATGATGTATATCTGAAAGACAAAGAGAGAGAGCGAGAGCGAGAGAGAGAGAGAGAGAGAGAGAGAGAGAGAGAGAGACAGCCAAATGTGAATCGTAAAGCATAACACATTTTCTTTACATACTGTGATGCACTTCCCAGTAAAATCTAGCATCAGTCTTTCTGAGCCACCTGAGCATTTTCGCTCAATGACAGCTGGGCTTGGTAGGAGGTGAAACATGATGTTATTGGGCAATATTTTTCCCTGCTCACTGGTGCATGGTGATGTAATCAAAACTTAGGAGACGTTTTCAAGGCAGGCAAAAGTGACCAGACTTTCAATTTTGGCACAGAATGATGAATCACATTTCAAATCAGCAGAAATATGAACAAGGTATTAAAAGGCAATCGTGTTTTCAGAGTGACTGTGATAAAGGTCTGGGAGTGCATGTGTGTACGTTCCTCACCAGGGCATCAAACACCAGTATGTCATAGTCATCAGTCTGAGAGTGCTCCATCATGATGTTAAACAGAGCGTCTAACGTGTCCTGCAAAAACTGCTCATACATACATACACACACACACACACACACAAACACACACACACATACACACACACACACACACACACACACACACACACACACACACACACACATTTAGATATTCAAATATGAATATACATAAGTGTTTTTTAGTGTACATACAGTACAAAAACAACAAACACACTCCACTAACACCCCATAAGCGCACACCTTGACAACCTCCTCTCCATCGATGAGTTTAAGGTCCTGCAGGTTGCTTTTGAGCAGTTCTGGCCGAGTCCTCCATTTAAGCAGCCCCAGCAAACCCACTGCAAAACACACAAAGACGCACACACACACCGTTGTGGGTCCTTACTTTAAGTCTATTAACTCAAATTTACACTGTTCTCCCCTCATCCCACAGTGTAGTCAATCAGGTAAGTCGTGTTTAATGTTTAAAGCTTGCCTTTTGAGGTTTGGAGCTATAAGGCTAAGGCATTGTAGCTAACATGGAATGGAAGCTTAACACCCACCATTTAGCACTGTGTGAACTGCCTGCCTAAATGACCGCACGATTGCCTCAAACCACACTGACATGTTAAGTTATCTCAAATAGACTTGCTTGTGCAGTGTCATCTACAGCACAGTAGCTACAAACTGTGGCGGCAGCAGCAGAACCAAAGGCGACATTCTGTCTGTGCTGTTGTCCGTTTTTAGATAACAATGTCATGAAGCAAGGATTAAGAATCATTTATAGAAGATGAATAAGGTTATAAATGCACGTGTGCAATATCTTTATGTGTGTGTATGTGTGCGTGCGTGTGTCCGTATGGGCCCAGTGGAAGCTGTGCAGTGTGATTGATGATTTTGGAAGATTCATTAATGTGATTAACGGGCTTTCTCAAGAACAGCTGTTACAGCACACCTGACTGTGTGTTTGTGTGAGTGTGTGTGTGTGTGTGAGTTAGGTGACTCTAGAGATATTTAAAGATTAAATGTTCATTTTAAAATCACAAACCACACTGTTCTTTCTCTCTCTATCTCTTATTCTCACATGCACATACACGTACATGCTTTGTCTGAGCCAAGCACACGCCTACCGTTTTGTGTGAGTTTGGTGGAACAGACGAGGGTAGATATGGTGAAGCTGTCCCGTGAGCTGACGGACAGGCCGCCCACGCTGCTGTTGTTCCTCATCAGCGTGGACCCCTTGTGGACATCAGTGTGACTGCGCTCCGACGGCAAAGACAGATAGGAGCCCACATCCTCCATGCGCTTACTATCACCCTGAAGAGAGAAAACAACCACCCCTAAACAACTCACCGCATCTTACCAGCACAGTTTTAAAGGGCCCATATTATGGAAAATCACATTTCCCTTCTTTTTGAAATAAATGGGTTAGACATAAGATTTGTTAGACCATACACTCCATATGTGTAAACGATCAAGTTTATTTGGCCAATACCGGTCCAATTCAATCTTTGTGATTGCATAAATTCTACAGCACCACAACTAAAATAAGACCTGCTGTTAATACACACCAGCAATCACTAGTGAAATCACTGTATTTTAGCTTAACAGTCAATACAATATTTTAATTATAATATATTTATTCATGTATTAAACAGTTTAGATAATCTAACATTCAAAATGTATTTATTTTGTTTGTCAGCAACTTTTTTAATCATTGTTTGAAACTCATATATATAGTGTGTTTAATATCCTATAATCCAGTTTTACTGAGCTAATCGACCATTCAGCTCTCAGTTTCTTTACATAGCTGCAGTCAAATCATGTGTGTGTGTGTGTGTGGTGGTGGTACACAATTTAAACTGAAAGCTGCTGCTGTTGTCAATTACTCATGTGAAAGACTCAATGAGCTATGGTTTGCTTTTCTAGCATGTGTATTAAACAAAACAATGACTAGAAACTAGACAAACGTTTTAAGGAAGTGTGGTTTAAATCATCCTCTTCTGACATATTAACTAAGCTAAATTAGCTAAATTAAGCCATTCTACCTTGCCTCCTGTCACTCTGTTTTGAAATTACCCTAAACATCATTTGTGACCTTATTTCAGTAAGTAATACCAAACTCTTTTTTAACTGATAAGAGCGGTAAAGTTACCAGTTAGCACCAAAAAAGGCTTCTCATTTCAACTCTCAAATCCACTTTAAATAGTGCATAAGTTACTCTTCATTTCAACAGCAGAACATATCTAGAAAGTTGTTTTGGCTGCTAACTGGTAACGTCATCACACTTGTCACTTTAAAAATGTGTATTTTTTTGTTTGTTTACTGCAATAAGGTTGAGGGTAGTTTTCAGGTACCTCACTGTGGCAGCAGGCAGAAGCTAAAATCATATCTGTTAATGGTGCCTAGAGAATGTTAGAGGACGCTCTGCTACAACAAAGCCAAGGATCAGTATGGATCGGACTTTAAAGGCTCATACCTGATCCATTAAAAATGCCTGGATTGCCCTCAATCCAAAGTCACTGCATCGGATTGGGACACCTCTAGAGCAAACTAAACTATGTGAACTAGACACTATATATGTAAAAATTGAACACTGTAATGAAAAGGAGTGATGACACATGGAAGGATCGTCCGACTGTGTACTGTACTGAAAGGCAGAGGGTCTTGGCCTCAAAAACACTGATCGGTCCATCTCTGCTTTAAAGCTATTTTATTGCATAAAACCTCAACAAGCTTGGAGGAGAGCTCTATCAGTAAGTGCTGCACAAATCCATAAACAGATGTTAAACCTGCCCTTAATATAAACTTAACATAAATTTTAGCTTTTCTTCACTTTCTATCCACAGGATGCAATTCTGAAAACTTTTGACTGAGTGCAAATATGTGTGTATTTGTCTGTAGCATGCATAGTATTCACCTTAAACACCACCAGGTCGTGTGCTCCATCCTTAAGCACTGTCCCGTCCTCCTTCATTAGTCGCACAAATGCCATGGCAAAGTTTTTCTCACTCTTGTCCTTTGCTAGAAAGACAGAAAGCACAGGAAATATGCATGTGTTACTGATGAATACTAACAGGCATTCTGCATATGATCGCTGTTTTTGATTTTTATAAAGCAGTTGTGCTCTATACTGAGTCAAAATAATGGTGAATGAACCAATAGAAATGCTTCAAAATTACTTTACATTAACTTCCATTATGGATCAGGAAGGTGTTTTGCTTCTCTTGCAAATGTAATGATGCAGTAATGATATATATATATATATATATAGTTTAATAATGCAGGACACTTTACAACAAATAAATGCTGAACTATGTTAACTATGAGGTTAAAAACCATAAACCTGTTTTCAGGAAACTGAATAGAACTACAAGAAGCTCCTTCTGCTTCATTTGCTCTGATCTTTTGAGCCTGACTGAGTCTGACTCTAGAAAGACAACATGCTCTGACTTTAGAGCAGAACTTGTGTCTCTTTCATATCAAGCAGCTGCCATGTTCGTGCAGGCTCTGAACCTCAGCATCTGAGGTGAAATGTAGTTTAAAAACATTTATTTCAATGCATGTCCATTTAATTTATTTAATTATGAAAGTATGTGTCGAGTAGTGTGTGTGTGTGTTGTGATGGATTACATGGTGGTAAAGCACAAAAGAGTGTTGTAGTGAGGAGTAAGAGAGAGATGATCTGCTCTAAAGGTCTAAAGCAGAACCCACAGGGCAAATCCTGCATTTCAGCACTGTTTCATACATGTCCTCACTGGCTTTGCTTCACAACTTCAATTGTGTGCCTCTACTCTATAGAAAAAAGTGTACTTTGTTGAAAAGTGGATTTTTCAATTGCAAAGCACTTACCCAAAGCTAGACTAGATTCAGTGAGATACTTAGCTAGCCTGCAATGCTTCGTGAATAATTATATATAATGTATAATTTTGTCGTCTGACTCCGGTTTCAAGATTTAGTAGGTCTTTTATTCAGTGTTCTCTTTTTTGTGATTAGCTGTGAGGTTTTTGCTAGGTAAAGTAATGGAATGGCCCTTAAGATGATGTCACAGATTCCTTCAAATGGAAATTAGATAAAATGCCCAGAACCCAACACTCACACTCCTGGGAAGAACGGTGGCGGAACATGAAACGCAGGTGAATCCGCTGCATCTCTTCCAGGGGGATCGCCACCTACATGCAGGAAAACCACATTACAATAGTCACAAATTTAACTGGGGATTAATTTACCAAAATGCTTTGAAATCTCACTATTTTACTCACATTATTACTTAAATTGTAGTCTTTTAGAGTCAAATACAGTTTTACATATTTTAGACAATTGTAAATAAGTAGTTATTATGGAGGAGACATAATTAGTAAGTACTATATATATTACATAATATATACATATTACATAAATAAGTAAGTTCTCCAGGAGATATGTAAGACTCAGCGAACTACCATAATTATTCACTACTGAGAAATATATCAGTACTATATCAGTACTTCTCTCTATGAGTTAGCAATAGTGATTTAGGTGTTACACAGTGGGGCTTGAAAGTTTGTGAACTTTCTATAGTTCTGCATAAATGCAACCTAAAACTTCATTAGATGTCACAAAGTAACCCAAGTTAACTTCTAAGCAACTAAAGGCCTTTCTCACATGTTAAGATTCATGAGTCCACCATAAGGAGAACACTGGACTACAGTGGTGTGCATTGTGCAAGGAGCAAGCCCTGCTCTACAAAAGTAACATTGCCCAGTAGCAGTTTGATAAAGATCACATTGACAATCCAGAAGGCTAGTGGAAAAATGTTTTGTGGTCAGATAATAGATTTCTTTTGGTTTAAATGAGGAGCGTTGGAGAAAGGAAAACACTGCATTTCAACATAAAAACCTTAACCCATCTGTGAAACATGGTGGTGGGACAGTTTTGCTGCACATGGGCCAGGACAGCTTGCTATCAGTGATGGAACAATGAATTCAGAATTATAGCAGCACATTTTAAAGTAAAAAGGTCTGAGTGGAATAAAGTTATGTAATTAATGTTTTGGAATGGTCAGGTCAAGGTCCATAATCCAATAGAAATGTTGTGGAAGGGGTTCATGGGAGGAATCCCACCAACATTGCAAAGTTGAAGCTGTTGTGTATGGAGCGATGGGCTAAAATTCCTCCAAGCCAATGTGCAGGACTAATCAACAGTTACCAGAGATTTAGTTGCAGTTATTGGGGTCACACTAGATACTGAAAATGAATGGTTCATATACTTCTTCTACTCACAGAAATGTTATGTTGTAGATTTTGTATGTAATATTTTTTTTGTCTTGTTTGTTTGATTTGCTTCTCTTTATCTACTTTTAGGACTTTATATGAATCTTCAAAATGTATATGAAAAATTCAAAAGTGTTCACAACTTTCAAGAATCACTTTAGGTTGGCATAGCAGTATTCTTTAGTTCCTGATTAGTCCCTGCATAGTAACCTATTACCTATTATTTACTATTCCAAATCAGTTTTGTAAAATGTTTATTAGAGTATAACTTTTTTTACAACCTTTTTGATGATGTTAATGCAGTAGGCTAGAGATTCTCTAACCCAAACCCTAGTTTTGCTGTTAAAACTGTCTGAATGCTAAAGTTTTTCAAGTACTGTACTGATTACTTAAGACTGACTAGTGCAATTCAAACAGTTGTTGGGGCTGCTGTGTTTAGTGATGCACTTGGTCATTTTCTACAGGTTAAATCATTCCATTCTCTGCTTTAAAAAAACTTTAGTGAAATAAGAAAAACAACAAACAAATAGTCTGACCTTGAAGGTTTCCATCCAGCGAGGTTGTTTAATCTGGTAGTAGATGACAGATCTGTATTCGTGTACTGGTTGATCCCCTGCTCCTAAACAGATAGCGTTCTGAAGAGAAAGATCAAGAAGGGGCTGTGCTGTCAATCAGTTCTCCAAACTTTCCCAATAGCCTCCACCTTCCATTGGCAGCTGGCAGAATCAAATAACTAAGATGAATCTCTCTCATGTGAAGTATTGTGTGGAATGTTCTAGTGCAGAGCACATGTGTTCAGTAGTGTGTGTATTCAATATCACACTGACTGACTCTGTGTTCACTTTACTTCTCACAGATACACACACGCACCAAAAAGCAATTTATATGTGAAAGATGATGGCAGAGATTGCAGAAGGAATCATTGACTTTTATCTAAAAATCTGAGAAGATCAATCCTCCTACACAAAGCTGTGTACACAGAGCATTGGAATAGATCTAAACTGCAATACAGGGGAATCCTCCCTTTGGATTATGACTCTGTAGTCTTGCTGAGGAAAAACTCTTCACAGTATTATTTTTATTAACCAAAATTACAGAAATTTTGAACTCAAAGACCAGTTTGTTTGATGTTTAGGTGATGAAAATACAAGAAAGAAAAAAAAAATGATAGGAATTATAGGGTTTTTGTCTGACTGTGACAATATCAAGGGTTTAAGTAAGGCTTTTGGATTTAGAAGTCTTGATTACATTGGAATTTTAAGTGAATGGCTGCAAGTCAAACCCACCGGCACTATCTTTCCCTCCTCATCACACACAAGCATGATGACCTCCACATTCTTCTGTGTGGTTTTGTTGTACTTGTCAAAGTCTCCAGAGTGCAGTGTGAGGTAGATGTCATTGCGGATGTCTCCTGGCATGATTATCTCGGGAAAGCCCAGTTTCCGGGCCACCACTGTGCTCCGGTCCACTAGATGAGGGTATTCCTTACGGATCTGGACAATGTCACCGACCAGTGCCTTCATTGTCACCCAAAGCCCTGACATACAACAGATTGCAGAAAGGGACAAGAAGATAAGACATGTTGAATTACACAATTTAGGCCTACTATTTTTCTACACATTTCTACACATTCAATTGACTGAAATGTTTTTGCACTGTTGCAGAACTTACTGTATTTCTGTACTTTCAAATTGCACTACTTCTGTAAAAGTAGTTCTCTTTACTCCTGTGGTACAATAAACATATCACCCTGGAATGCTATGCTGTCCTCATTTCATCAGCAGATGAATGTAATGATCTTGATTTTGTCTTTGTGTGAACATTGTCTCGTTTTGCATGACAACAGAACACAAAAATGTACATACAGTTCATTAAATTTAACCTGATTGGCCAATCTTTCATGTAAGCACTGGCACATACAACCTCTTTTTGTAAGAATTAATATGATATATATATCTGAACTGCATCCAACCAACCATTTCAGGTATATACTCCTATACACTCCTATTCTCTCTCTCTCTCTCTCTCTCTCTCTCTCTCTCTCTCTCTCTCTCTCTCTCTTTTCTCTCCTCTAGCTGGTGTTAATGAAAGCTATAAACCTTAGCTCTTGTCTCTCTAAGGTAGACCATTAGAATCCAGACCCTTGCTCCCTCACTGTCTGTACGAAAGCTTATTGGACGTTACGGTGTAATAAGCCTTTAGCAGAGAGAAATAACACCACTGCACTGCTCTGTATGGGAGAAATAATCATAGCATTTTATTGTACCCTGGCCTCCACTGTCTCCTCTGGAAGCCGTCACCTTGTTCAAGAGTGTGTGGAGAAAGTCATTCTCAGCCAAGACCCTATAATACACACATGGAAGAGAAAAGAGACAGTGAGACAAACTGACTCACAAGTTCAACAATACCAGAGACAAGACGAGGTGAGAAGAGAGATGAGACAATGTTATGTAAGGTCAAATTTATTAAATGCTCAAACGTTTTTTGAGAGAGACGAGACGAAAAGAGAAATAAGACAGACCTGCAATGTTATGTAAAGGTAAGACTCAAGGTCAAATTTATTAAATGATTTTTTTAGAGAGACCAGATGAGACGAGACGAGATGAGATGAGACGAGACTTAATTTTATTAAATGCTTCACTTTAAAAAAAATTGTCAGTTTTGTGAAATGCTTTTTTTAGAGAGACGAGACGAGATGAGACAAGACAAAATGAGACACAATGAAACAAAACGAGATGAGACGAGACAAGACAAGAAGAGAAGAGTTTTTTGCGAAGAGACGAGACGAGACATAAGACAGAGACGTGACGAGAGACAAGACGAGAAGAGAAGTGGTGAGAAGAGAAGAGAAGAGAAGAGAAGAGAAGAGAAGAGAACTTACGGATGAACAGGGATGAAATATTGCTTTTCTTCATCACATTCCATCTTTCCTTTGATTATGTCACTGATGTCCATCACTAAGCAAGGAAGCAACAGTGACTGCTTTGTATGCAACTACAAACTTTCCAGTGAGACAAACTGCTTCTTAACTATATGTGAGATTACACTAGGAAACATTCATAATTAATATGCTAATATGTTAAACCAGTTTATGGTTTATTTAACACAGGCTAATATTAACCTGTCAAATTTAGGTATATAAACTA
Organism: Salminus brasiliensis; assembly: GCF_030463535.1. Taxonomy (NCBI): domain Eukaryota; kingdom Metazoa; phylum Chordata; class Actinopteri; order Characiformes; family Bryconidae; genus Salminus; species Salminus brasiliensis. The sequence goes on from NC_132879.1 coordinate 16,642,649, forward strand.
AACCATAATACATTACTTTAAACCCATCTCCACAGTGTTCTAATACAGCTGTGTTCTAGCTTACCAGTTCAGTAACTGCTTTTTGAGCTGGTAAACTAGAATGCAGCTGTATTCTTGTAATCTTGCACTTTTACTGATTTCAGCGTACCTGCAACCCCAAATGGCCTGCGCAGCCCCATGGTACATTTCTTAGTGCTGGTTTCTTTCAAGTCCATTCTTCCAACACGCACAATCTGGCATATAAGATAAATCTTCTCTCTGTTCAAGTCTTTGTTGCCTAAATCCTAGAAAGTGAGAAAAGAGTGGAAATTACATTCTGTCAGCTAACTATACATCTACAGTTATTTACAATTTGACACAGTATATTTCATGCAATACATGTGATAATGCTCCCCCCTAGTGTTGACTTACAGTAAAGACCACCTTCAGGTTGTTGAGCATTTCAACATCTTTAGGAAAACCTTTATCTCCCCACCTCACCAGGTAGTTCTCGCTGCAGAAACAGAGAAGGAGATTGTCATCTTTTTAGCCCCTGTTTCTTCTTAAATAGCTTATTTTTGGTAAAAGCACAAGAATGAGGGCAATGGAGCCGTCTATGAAGTTTTGTAAAGAACTTATGTGGAAGCATTACTCTCAAACACACCTAATGATGACTTGTTTTAGGGGGTCGTACAGAGACATGAAAAGTTCAGATTCCTCTCCAATGCGACAGACGAAATTGCGTACAAAGACGTAGAGGCTGTGTGTGGGAGAGGACTGGATCCGTGCTGAGACTCCAGAATGATCCATCTGGACATTAGACTATCACAGGGAGACATAAGGATCAGTGTGAGATGCAGTTGTTTAGATTAAAGCCACTCGTACAATCGCCTGACTCAGCCACAGTAATCACTGCCTGATTGGACCATGATTGGCTCCAGCTTTGCAGTTTTTTCCCACCCCCTTTAAAAATGCCAGCTGTCTTTTACACTGTGTCAGTATTTCCACTGAATGCACTTCGAACAAAAGTAAGAGTAAGATGTTTCTCTTTCACCTACTGGATAACCACTGAGAAACTACAAGGCTATCTTGCGACAGTGGTGACAGACATGTTTGCCGGATTGAGTAGATCCAGTGGCATTTGAGAGCAATCAAAAAAGCATGGGTGGGATTAAAAATGCCGGTATCTTTATTTTCTCTCTTTCCAACCTGCTCTTCTTTAATGCGTTCGTTGATGGTTGCCGTCGCATCCTCGTGAGCTCTAAACAGGCTGATGACACTGGCATTATCAGGGTCCAAAATATTCCCATTAACATCCCTCACTACCAGATCCAACTCCAGAATCCTGCGCAGGGTAGAGACAGAGATAGAGAGACAAAGATTCATTGTGTGAATAACTACCAATCAATATTTGTCATTAAAACCTGCAATACCATCTAAGAAAGACATTTCCACACAACCTAACCTAAAAATAAACCATTAGAATCTCAACGTTCAAAAGACGTTCAAGCAAGTTTATTTCACAAGCATTGTGAAAGCCTCAGGCATGAGTGACCTATGATGTAAGGACTTGTACCAGACCATTCTGATGAGTAATAGTGCCTAAAGAGTGTGCGCTAGACAAGAGCTGGCCTAGGACAGGTTCTTCCTGTCTAATTCTAAAGATGCTCTAAGATCAAGCACTGAGACATCAGCTAATTGTCACTCATAATACAATTAAATTCAACAGCTAAATAAAAGGTCATTATTGTGCTGTTCTATGCACAAGGTAGACAAAGAACAGACCTCTCTGCCATATTAACTGAGCAGTCCAAAGGCCCATTCAACCCAACACACAACAACAAAACAAAAGTGCTTTCCCACATGAATAAATTACGTATCCCCGGAGCTTTTTATTTGGTTATGAATCTTAGTTTAATTGTGTAAAATGTATATATGTGAGACAGACTGAGACAGAACAATAGAAGTCAAAGGTATAGTACTTGTTTCCATAGTCGATTTTAGATGTGACTTTCTGTTTGAGTTCCTTAAACTCGTCACCAGGCAACGTGCCAGAGAGCAGCTGAGAGCGCCACTCCATCAGATCCCACATCAAGCCCTGCACCTGCTTAAAACGCTCCTTCTTAGTGGCCTATAGAAGCAGAAACACAATTACTGGTTAGTGAAAAAGTAAACTCAGGGTGAAGAGAAACAGCTAATCTCAAATATCTTAAAACTATAGGGATATAGGGACTGCTGTAGGGATTAACATAATTTACACTACATTACCATCTACACACCACACATATGCTAATTTAGGACTGTTGCAGGGGCATATATTTGACATTAAGCTGTTTGGGTACCTTCTCTTCTCTTCTAAACAACTTCCAATTGAAAATGTGCTTCATTTAGCACATATTGTTGAAAAAACAAAAACATTATTATGTAGTGACTGGTCCAATCATGTTGCGGTGACCGATGTAGCTCTACATTAATTATCATGTAGGACACACATGCAGCCTTATTCTAAGCACTCGCATTATAGGATTGTGATTCTCTGATCTTACAATGATTCAAGTGTGAATAAATTTTTGTTTCCAGTATTTAATACATTAGGCCTGCAACAATATCTATTTATTTTGGTTGATAAATTGTCCCAGAAATAATTTGATACACAATATTATTGTCATTTTAAACTCATTTTATGCCACTGATATAATGATATTAAAATAGTATAACAATGATTTTATGCCCTTTTAAAGAGGGGCAAGTGCATTATTATTACTTTTAATTATTATTAGAATATTCACATGTAAGAATTGTAATATAAAAATATGCACGAACTACTGTCAATATATGTCAACATTCCAGCTTATTCATTCCATCCTCCCTAAAGTAAACACAATGGGCAATACTGAGGTCAGCAAAAATGATTGAAGACATGTCTATATCGTGTACACGATAATGTAAATATTAGGCCTATAGGCCTATAATGCACAAATTGTTGGATTGTTATATTTCACTACTGTCCTGTTTGTTTTAATGAATTTGATACATTTGATAAAAATATTCTAAAGCACACTGTCTATACAAAATGCAACTTGAAGCAACATTAATATTTACATATTTCTACATCTGGTATGCAAATATCTCTTTCCATTTTTTTAACGCTCTCATAACTGATTATGACTGACCATAACATCAACATTGATGCAACTAAAACACCACCTTCAGACTAAAGCATCGCAATACACTCCCATACAAATACACACACATCCAAACAAACACAAATACAGTACCACAAACAGTTGTTTCCAGATTGTGCCCCATTCTCTCAGTGTAGTGGTAACTTCCTTCACCAGGGGCATCTCTGCAGAGGTCACAACCTCTTCATTTCTACAGACAGAGAGAATTAACAAGTAAAAAGAAATGAGAGAACTGTCACCTGGAAGATTCAACCGTAGAAACTACTTTGAATACATGTATAAAAAAAAAAAGAGATTCACCCTCTTTTTTCAATGATAACCTCCTTCAGCTCAATAAAGCTTGCAGGAAAGGCTCCCTATAGGACAGAAATGGTCATCACAACATGTTTAATGTATGTATTTAACAGTGAGAGGAACGGGCACATTTGAATACAGAGTAAGAGAATCAGCGAAAGCTACAGAAACAAAAGAAGAACTTCCACTCACTTTCTGATCCTTGTTTCGAGTCAGGTAGCCCTTATACCAGCCTGAAATTACAAAAGCATTCTCTTTAGCACTTTAGTACAAATATACCCTATCCACCCCATTATCAATGTTTTGGTTATTTGGTTGTAGTGGGGCTTTGCTGAATTCAGAATGTCATTGGTTGCTGGGACCAAGTCATATCTCCATAGCTTTTTAGGACACTCAGTGCTAATGCTTCTTCCTCTTTGTTGTTCTGAATTTGGTTCACACTCATTTAGCATAAAAACCTTAAAATGTCAAGTGGTTCAGCAGACCAAATCGGTAAAGCTAAATGATGCTTAGCCTCTTTTTTTGGGTCAGGACAGAAGGCCTGCTGGCTCTATATGGCAGGATTTATGAATACTAAACATGAAAAAGCAGGCAGCATTTTAAAGCTGGCAATCCTAGTGAGCATTCCCTGATTAAATAGTACTTTTTTTCTCAAGTCTGTCTGTGGCTCAGTATTGAAGCTACATGTTTACAGTTCACAAACTAAATCCTGACTTAATCATCATCACACTACAGTATATGTGACACTTTAAAGCTGTTTCTATTGCAGCTTAAAGCAAAACTTGAGACATGATCATTCTGACTCCTTCAATAGCTTATTGTTGATTCAATATCCTTTCAAAATCCTACCTTCACATGCCTCCTGTATGTGCACCGTCTCCCCAACCGCCAGAGAAAGCTGCCTTTCTTCTCTGGCTGTGAAATTCCACTTAACTAAAAAAAAGAGAGATTAAAAGACTTTTCAATGTTATCTTAATGGATCAGCTGAGCAAACACATACAAATCCACATCCACAACCTGTAAAGCTTCTCATAGCACATACAAGTCTGTTACTCTAGATTGTATTGGTAATATATTAATTATTCTGGTGATTAAAGGGCTTTTTAATATTTACTAATATTTCAAAATAAAGTACTGGAAAATATCAATTAGGCAGCTCTTACTAAGAAAGTTAAATAAATGCGGGAAGAAGTTCCTGTGTCCTACTTCGTATTACCTTAATGTGAAGGTAAATCTGACTTAATTCAATCCATATTTATCAGTAATGAAAGGCTGAGGATGTATAAATCTGGGTTGCTTTGTTTGCTGTTAGCGATTCACAAAGTTGGCTACATCAGCAGTGGGTCAGGAATTATATAAATGTGGCTCTTAGACATGTGGTGAGACCAAAGCTAAGCCTGTCCTTCATTAAGGTACTTGTTAGACATGGCTTATGTTGAGAAAATGAGCAGAAAAAAGTGTCTATTATCCAAATACATTTGGTTAAAGTTATAATATTCAGAAGTACTTTTTACATGGAATAAGTGGAATTCAGTTTAGGTGTAAATACACTAGTAATGTGTCCAAATGTTCGTGGATGCCCTTTCTAATGAATGCATTTAGCTACTTTAAGTTGCACCCATTGCTGACACATATGTGCAAATGCACACACAGTTTATTTAGTCTCTGTAGACTAGCATAATAGAGTAGGACTATCTGGAGCAGATGGACATGAACCTATGGGCACGATGCTGGTTTAAGTAAATTAGCTACCTGTCAGGTAAAATCTGTGTATGTCCACAACGGCAACTTTACAGAAAGAGAAAAAGTGTCAGCCATGAAAAACTGTCACATAGCTAGGTAGGTAACTGTCAATGGCAGCCAGCATAAAAAGTCATTTTGAAGAATTTCTACCAGTCCATTCATTAAAATTTTTGACACAATGCAAAGAACTGCAAGATTTAAATAATGTCAAATCATGAAAAATGGAAAAAATGGCAATACAAGGTTATTGCACAATATCAACATGATCTGTTAGCCCAGTACCCAGTGAAGAACAAGTTGTCCCCACCTTTCTCCACATTCTCAAATAATAATAAAAAAAAATACAATTAGTTTTACCTCAGCTAACATTATCTACCATGGTGCGGAAGGGACAGGATAACATTAGCTAACTACATAGCTAGCTATGATGACTGGCTAAATTTACAAGGAACTAATGTAAATGTCCCTGATATTAATGTTTTGCAATATCATAATAGACTTTTTTTACAGTTTAGCCGATGTGTATTATCCACTTATGTTAAAGATTTAAATCAAATTAAATAAAATCCCTTGTATTGTTACGTCACATTACACAGGTGTAAAGGTGAGTGACAAACTTGGGGGCATCATCCCTCACAGTAGTACATAAAAACATATTTTCAAAACAGAAATACTAAATATTTATGCATTAACGTATACTATACATATTCACACACTATACATCTCTATTTACAATATTATACTTGAATGTACAGGTTTAATATAATCTGAGTGTTTACATTATTTACAAAAGACACTGGATGGGTGTGAATTCAGGTGTAGTTTAGGTGGGGGAAAGTATTTGTGAGTGCTGTATGACTGTATGACTGTGAAGGGTTTCCAGTCATAAGTGCAGGGTGTAGAGTCTGTGATAATACAGATGAGGTCCACAGTCCACAAACCTAATTGCTTGAGGATAGAAGCTGTCTCTGAACCGACACTTACTGATGTGCCTAAGCATAATGACTGTGATAATAGCACCTACATGAACTGTAATATTGCCCTCAGCTGCACAGCAAAACTGCTTATGTTAAATCAGCTCTGTAAGTGTTAACTGGCATATTAACATTCATCATCTTCACAAAAGATGCTGTTTAACCCTGCAATAGCACATAAGTGGACACTTGAAAATGGTAACTTGCTTCTACAACCGTCAACACTGCAGGCCAAGCAGTTACCCTAAAATATAAAATACATCTGAAGACCCATGGGGAGGCAGCCTAAGGGAAACAGTGATTCAGAGCAGGCTCCAGAATAAGAAGATAGAAGATAAGATGAATAAATGGGAAATTTGTGTTGTTGTTGTTTTGTTTTTTTTTTCGATACTTTAGATTTTCAATCTTATATTTTATCCGTCCTGGCTTTAATCTTATATTTTCTATGGAACAGGACAGTCATCAAAGCATTTCAGTGCTAGTTGTTACACCGTGCTACCATGTATGACTGTGCGTGTGACAAATAAACTTTGATTTGATTTTCATTAGCATAATTAATATCAGCACAGAGTCAATATCGGGCACTTAACTGACGTATTAAAAAGCAAGGGGGCCACAAGTAATTTATCACAATGGGGCAAACAGGTATGTAACAAGACCTGATATCTTTTATAGGTTCTCTTTATAGGATCTCTTAACATTTCAAACTGACACAAATAATCAGGCCTTTAAGAACGCTGATCTAAGATCAGGTCTCAGTGCTGAGTAAAAAGCGTAAACTGATCCCACATAAGCCTTTTTATGCAGATGTGTAATAGAAATAGCACCATATGATTTGAAGCAGAAAAATGGGCTATTTATGGGCTATTTTTGGGCCTTCATTTTGCTCCCTAATTAATTATTCAAGTGTGCACTGTAAATACAACATATTAAAATATGTCCTATATTACTCATAATACTAAACAATTAGTATTATAACTAATAATAACTAATTATTATAATACTAATAATACTAAATAAAAGGTTTAAGAATTCTGCATGGCTTATCTGGACTAATAAAGGCCCTTTATATTTAATCTAGAAAAGTAGATATTCACTTTATCCAGTCAACAGACAAAAATTAAGTCATGTTTTTCTTTTAATGTTGTGTAAAAGTTCAGACTATCAAACTATCAAAAATATCCCAATATAATCTCTAAATAAATATAATATCTAAACAGTGTACCCAGTGTTATAGGCAGTCTGTGCAGCACTCTATAAACAGGCTTAAAACCTGGCCAGCAAACACATGTTTAATAGGTTTGAAATGGAAAGGGTGTTTAACCCCAAGGCCTGTTTAAAGTCAGCTATGTGCTTGTTCGTTGCTAAGTCCCAGTGCATTACTGAGGGAGTGACCGAGTTTGCGTGAGAGAAAGAGAGAAAGAGAAAGGCAACAGCAAAAAATAATTCAACCTCAAACAATAAACAAAGCTCACTGTAAAAGTACACTGTAAAAGACAAAAAGTAGAACAGAGGTATATTGGAGCTTTGAATTGCTGTAAAAAATGTGTTCTAGTATTTAGTCTAAAATTCATTGTTTAAAGTATATATTTATTATTATTTATTGTATGAGTGGGCAGGGGTATTTTTAAAGTTGTCTTCCCAATTTAGTCATCGCTGATTGTTGCTACTAGCTAACTTTCCCCTAGGGATAGCAAACAGAAGCCAAAAGTCACGGTTTGGTTCACAGTACAAGTTTGATACACAAGGGAAATAAGCAACAGCATCCCCAAATGCAAAACACTAACCCAGGTTTTTAACCTGTTTTTAACAAACAGGGATGCAAGTTACACTTTGTTCACCTAGTGTCATATAGCCCCAGCCCCCAGGGTAGTTGATACAGCCTGTAGTGTGTAAACATTACATTAAACATTAAACATTATGTTCAAAGTGTTTTGGCCAATGACTGTACAAAACATGGATGCCATGGTTCCATTACTTTCCGTTCTATTGAAATAAGCCAAAACTGTCCACCATGTTGTCAAATTTGCAACAAAGTTTGGACAGAAACCAGAGGCGGAGCCAGACTAGCTCACTCATTTGGCAGCATGTCTCAGACTGCCTTCATTGAGCTTACAGCACAGAAGCAGAGCAGATGTTTTCACTGGATACTCATATTGTCCAGTAAGTGGAATCTTTTGACAGTAAAAGTGCAGCTCATGTAAGTTTCACTACAACTCAGCAACTCCATGTACTGAACAGAAAGGGTGCAGTGCAGGTCCTGCAGATGGTCTCCTCCAGACAGAGCTGTCAATCACTTCATTCCTAAATGTAACCCCACAGTTAAAAATATATATTTCTGGGGGGGAAAATGTGCCAGTATTAGCACAGGGAAAATTAACTGTTGGAATTAGACAATGGAGATGGAAAATTACCTGCTTTGTAATTTAAACATATGGAGAAAGGCTGAGTTACGCATCATACTGCAACCATCCAGTAGAGACCTGTGGTTGCTTCACTTTTAAGAGATGTTGCATTGTCCATGTTTTCTACAGTGATTGGTTTCGGCACACACATGCCCTACAACTGTCCAACAACACTGACACACCCTTTTTGTCCCATCCACCATGATTTAATTTCCATAAAAAGGAAAAAGGCCAAAATATCTGAGAAGCACTTGTTTATTTTTAGTCTAGTTCAGACTAGTTATTTTTAGCTTTACTTCGAATCAGAAAAATGCAAAGTGCAATGGAGGATAAAAAAGAAAGGAAAACTAAACTGATCTGAGTCATTTTCTTAATGTGTGGCAAAACTCTACTATTACCCAACAATTTCCCACAATACCATGTAAGTCCACATTTTACTTGCTAAAAGCAAGGTGTTCATGGTGTTCGGTGTGAATACATGTATCATTACACCCCTAGTCTCCCCCATCACACAGTGCTACCAAGCTGGGAGGGTGAAGGTGCTTCCTCCAAGAAGGTTGAAGCGCCACTGCTTCTTTTTCAACTGTCACTAATTCAGCATCATCAAACAGCTCCGGAGGAGGAGAGTGTGAAAGCCATACTAACGCATTGCAACTGGCGAGGGTGCATGCACCAAAAATGACAAACAACAGACTTAATTAGAAATGGACAATTTAGGTACTTTTCCAGGGGTATTTCTTTGTTGCACTGCCCCCGTCACTTTAATTAAGTATAATTGCCTATAGCATTTACAGCAGTTTGTGCACCATGTGTGGAGTCAAGTGCAACACCTTGAAGCGCAAATATAACTAAGCCTTAACTGTCAATTCTCTTACATTGGCTAACAGACACCCACATTAGCTAGCATCATGAAGAGTGATAGGCGGAGGGGGGTGGGGAGGCACCATACCCATCTAGAGAGAGTGAGGCCAATTATGCTTTTTTGGGTGCATTTATATTTGGTTTATTTCCCTTGCAGAAAAGTCTACATTGTTGCATTTCAGTTCTGGTTTGTTTAGCATTGATACCAACATGGCTGACACTGAACCAAAATAAGTAAACAAAGGTCATAGAGATAAAAAAAAAGCACAACAGACAGGGAAGATTTCATGACGTACATGACTAATCATACAAATATCACAAAACACTTTGTAAGCCATGCTGCACTATGGCCTAACTGAGCTTCTGGGTTTTAATTATATCTCCTGATGTTGTAGAGAAATAAGCCACAAGAGGACACGCTTCACCATGGCTTTCGCAGGACATCATACAGAGTTAAATGACTGGCAACACATCAAGTGGATTACTGCTTTCATAAAACGGAAAGCCGTTGTTACAGAGTAGCTCAAGAACATCAACCTGTTCACCAAAACACATTTATACTGCATCACTTAGACAGAAACTGGGGGTCACTGGAAAACTACGTCCCTCCATTATTCAGGATAGATCAGCATAGATCAGACCACTGATCATCTACACTAAGCTTTGTTGACATTATTCACAATGTAAAAAGCTTTTTTTTAGCTTTTTTTAAAGCATTTGCAATGCACACATAACCACACAGAGAGACAGTGCATTTCTGCACTTCTTAGTTCGTTGGCCTACTTCCTCTGTAGTCAACTTCCTTTGTGAGACCACATAAACACATATACAAACGGCTATCAGGTCACATGACACATATCAATAGATTTAGGCTCAACGGCTCATTTTAAACAGAATCACATCAGTTTAATAGACCTTGAGACTAACTTAGCAAAGTAGCATGTCATTGTTAAAAGCTACTGAGCATCCTTGCGACACATGTAGTGTACTGGCAAAAATTTGAAGAACACCACCGATTGACTATGACGATTTACACTTTGCTCTTCATTGTACCAAAACCCAAAATACTGACCCCAAATGTACTAAATCAATGTTATATTACTCTTTAAATATGACCTTCTTCAAAGGTCAACCGTTAAGGTCACATGCTGATATTTAATCTTAATGCAGAACGCTTATTCAGTTACTTGTGTGATGTGCAACTACTACTGCAAATACAGTTCCATACAAAAATGCTGCTCTGATTCTTCTAATCTTCTTTTACTTTTACTTTATTAACATTCTTTTACTTTTTCCATACGGCAAATGGTTCTCTCTGTGTATGAGGCAGTAAATGTGAAATACACTCGCACACAGACACAGACACAGACACACACACACACACACACAGAGAGAGAAAACTGCACACATAGAGCCCGTCTGTAAAACCCTAAAACACTGCGGAGGCTGCAGGAGCACATCATTATATATCTGTCTGCCTTCATTAGTGATGTTTGCAACTGCAGCCTGAGCGTCTTTTGTACACCCAGCGTGAATCACTCCAGCGACCAACACCTGCCCACATCCTGTGAAGCAGGAAGCAAAGTGAGCGTCCACAGACACTGCTCCAAAGGGCCATTACTGATGCACACACATTGCTCAAACACTTGCAATATTTCAACATATACACCACATACACACACATACCAACTCCATATCGCTCAGTGGTGGTCCTGATCCATGGAGCCATGGCGGAGCCAGACAGCGCTTAGTCTCAGTCAGCCTCTGAGCACCTCAAGTTCCTCCTTGCACTCTACTGCTCGGCCCTGTCTCTCTTTTTTTTTTGGTGTGTGTGAGAGAGAACGAGAGTGAGGTGCTCCTCCCTCTCTCTCTTCCTTCCTCTTTTCAACTCTACTCATTTGAAGCCAGACGCTTTTCTTCAAGAACTTCATCACAACTTCTCTGATTGGACAGAGGCGTCCAGAAAATCATATAATTTCCGTTATTCGTAATATGGTTGCCTAGCATTGTCTAATAACATTTAATGTAGACTACTACATGCTATGTTTCTAGGGACCTTAGTGTCCAAATGTCTGTTTCTAAAAGGCTAAGAGGCTGGACTGGTGGGGTCATATACTCTGGTCTGTAAGCATCTATAGCTATTCTGAAATGGAGTTCCTCAGGTGTTTATGCTTAGTCCCCAGTATGAGTCCCTGTTTACTCACAAAGCAATTTTTAACCATAGCTTCTAATCTAGATACAACACATTCGACATAGGCCGGTCCCAGAACAACAGGACAAAGTGCAGACCTTGAAAGACGTTCTACATAGGAAAACAGGAAACAACAGACACCTCGTCGACTTGTTGGCATGACAAGCCATTCTCATGTCTCCATTAGTTAGGGTTTGCTGTGAATGACCAATGGCCTATACAGTGCCTATAAAAATATTTACCCATTTGGATGTCTTCCCCTTTCATTGCTTTTTTTAATGGAATCAAAGTCAATCTAGAGCAACCAGACCAAGAGCAACCCACACAAACTGAGTGGCCATGTAAGATGGCTAGTGAAGGAGGCCTCCAAGATACCTATGGCCACGCAGAAGGTTAAATTGATGCTGGTGGGGATTATGTGTTTGTGGTGATGTGCAGTATTTGGTTTCCACCAAACAAAGCATCTAGTTTGATGGGCGAAAAGCTTAATTTTGGTCTCATAAGTCTAAAGAGCTTTCTTTCAGTTGGGCTTGGAGTCTACCACATGCCTCTGATGTGAACTGAAGTCTAGACTTAATTCTTTTGTCACTATTCCATAAAGCTATCTACCACCTCAGCTGCTGAAGCTTTAAACTCAGAGTAGTCATAGGTGTCTTTATACTACAATCACCTGTAGACACATTAACTGCACTCAGGTGATCTCTATTTCACAAACTGGTATACTGGAATACTACCACAAAAGGGGGGGGGGGTTATGAAATCACTTATTTTACACATATTACATATTTTAATTAATTGATATGGCTTTATAGAATCTGTTTGCACTTCCACATTATCATCTTTATATATTTTATATATTAATATCGAGGGGGGTGAAGACTTTATAGGTACTGCAGACTACAGCCATGTATCAGCAGCATTTTGTCAACCATAGTTCTTTATCAGCTTCTTAGAATGAACATAATGTATGATTATTATTATTATTATTATTATTATTATATATTAAGAATTGTACACAGACAAACATGACAATAACGGCAACAATATAACGGAAATATAAAGGCTATGAGAGATCAATGAGAGCCAACAGATCTAGCACCTAAATCTCCTAATGGTCCCTCTGGTGGTGTAAATGTGTAGCACACTTTTAGGCAAGCTAAGGCCTTCTTACATATCAGATTAAATGTGTCACATGGGGGCTGCATGGACAAATCAGTCCTGTTTTCATGAATCAAGAGTACCCAGCCATTTATGAAAGTAGGTTATGGATTTATGAAATGGACATTCCCTCTGTGATGCTGCTGTGGATTATTCAGAACTGCATTCATTCAGAGGAAGAGGACAGGGCTGCATAGAGAGGACACACTAAAACATACTGTGTGAATCAAATATCATATGTTTGCTGGGCATCTACTGAACCTGCCAATTAAAGGTAAGCTTATTTAAATAAAATTCAACTGTTGTAAATAAAGAGCATAATGGGCCTCGCTCTCTGACTGGGTGGGTGGACTGGATGACCCCTCACCGCTCCCCCCCACTATTATTGAGAACTGGTTCTCATATCGACTGCTATAAAGACAATTAGAGTTGGTATTGTAAGTATCTCAACATTTCACGTCAAAACACTACATTACAGTGCTGGAATCCTGCTCCAGGTCCAGAACTGGGCATCCCTGGCTTATGCTGATGCCTGTATAATGTCAATAAGTGGAATTTAAGAAATTGTTTACTTGAGACATGATTTGAAAAATAGTTTGGCGCACATGTAGCCACTGCACACTGGGTTCATTCATAGACAACAAACCCAGGATGTGGCCTAGCTTTATTGGGGAACAACACCTATAAGACATATAAGACAAGTACTGTATTAATTGGCTTTTTACATTTTCGCATTTTATAAAGTAATGGAAGTGCATTGTTTAAACCTTTTTATTATCAGTGTCAATTCAGAAAATATTCTATTCAGTGCTAAAATAATAAAAAAATGGTTCAGTTCTTAAGTTTGGAAAAGGTTTTATGACACATTCATTAACTATTATTGATCAGTGTGAAAACAGTGTGATTATGTTTTAGTTTCATTATGCTTTTATTCTATTGTAATTTATTAATTATATTTTTTATTGGGAAAGTTACTTCAGATTCTTTCATAGTTTTACAGGATACATTTACAAAAACATTGCTGAATGTTCCTACAAAACTCTCTGACAGCTGGGTATCATTTTATGAAGTAGCCTAAAAAACCTTAACATTAAAGATTACTTTTTTCATAGTTAAATTATTAAAGTGTCTAAAAAGTTGCGATGCTTGCTTCAGGTATTCACTCTCAAATCTATATAACTTATATATTGGTTTCATTGTACATATTGAAAAAAACACAGTAGTTGCTGTAACAATTATATTATATTATATAATTATAATTATATAATAACAATTCTTAAAAATAATGAACGAATAAAAAAGAGGTTCAAGGGTTTAACCTTACTTCAACTAGCTTTAAAAGTACTCATCAGGAACAGCAACAGCACTCAGAATGTTTTGTTGGTGATGGCTCTCTAGTTCAGAGTGAACATCATGGTCATGGCAAGCATCTCAAAAATAAACAGCAGGCTCATTGCAAGCATTTCAGAGTGAACAGCATGCTCCTTGCAAGCCACTTAAAGCAGCATTATGTAAGAACTGCCATTTCCTTTAGGCTCCCCCACAGTCAGGAAGTGTAATTCACTTGCTTTGAGACTACTCTAAAAGACATGCTTTGCACACACATTTCTGGACAAGCTGAGAGATACAAAACTGTCAAGAAGAAGTACGGTGAGTGTGAGCATGGTCAGTAATGCAAGGTTACAGGATTTTACACAAATGTACACAGTGTTACACTGCACCCATTATCATTGTCCTGCCTGCTTCACCAAAGTTACATAGTGCAGTAGTTGATGTGCCAAGCCCGAACTGCCACTGATAGAGACGCTATTCTGTCTATTACAAATCAGTGGAACCTCACAATTATTTTGAAGCTGTTATATAAGTTAAGAATGCTAAGTCACTTTTGTGGGACCTCATACAATGTGTACTGATACTAAGGCCAGCTTAGCATTTGGGCTACACATCCAAAACCATGGAGAAAGAAACTTAATTTCAGCTTTCTGTCATTTCAACAACTGTCACTTGATCTGAGTCTGAGTTCTCGTCTGAACATTTATAGGATGTTTCTGTCAGCCAGACTTGAATTTTTGTTCTGTGGTGAGCAGACTGTTATCCTGCTAACTTAACTTAACTTGCCAGCTTCTCTCTCCTGATTCAGTACAGTTTATCATTAGCAGTTGTTGTCAGACTGAAGATTTAACACTTACTGAATGACTGAACTTTGTATTTTAGCATTTTTTTTGGTTTTAAAATAAGGCAGGTTGAGCCATGTATATGCAGAACTTTTGGGGATAGTTGCGCAATTAACAGCCCCCTGTCCCCAGTAGTACCGTATAATGCGGTTATACTTTGAGACAGTATGAAAAAGTAGATACCACCCAACCCAGTGGTGGCTCAGCAGTTAGAGCGCTGGGCTATTGATAACAGGGTTGTGAGTTTGATTCCTGGGCTCGGCAAGCTGCCACTGTTGGGCCCTTGAGCAAGGCCCATTACTCTCTCTCTGCTCCCTGGGTGCTGGAGTTGGCTGCCCACCACTCTGGGTGTGTGTGTGTACTCACTGCCCCTAGTTCACTAGTGTGTGTGTGTGTGTCTGTTCACTACCACAGATGGGTTAAATGTGGAGGACACATTTTGCTGTACAGTGACAAATACGTGCACCTTTACCTTTTTACCCTGCTAGTACCTGCAAATGTACCTGCAAGCTCAAGTTCTAATACAGGACAATGTTAAAGTACCACACTACATCTCTGTACTAATAAGACAGTTCAGAAACAAGACTATGACTTAGTCTCACAATACCTGCAGGAATCAAACTAAATGCACTTATCTAATTCCTCAGGTAACCAAAATATTTTGGCCTACTTCCAAACCCTTCAGATGTTCATGAGAAAATGTTATCAGAGCAAACCTCAGACCTCAGACCTGTTAATTTAGTTTGCTTATACGCCACTTTCAGATGTATGGAAAGCACCAACAAATATGGCTGAGTGAGTGTTGTGCTTATAATGTGCAGCAGTGGAAAATCGTAAGGTCATACTGGGTGCAAAGTCTTTGTCCTGAGATAAAAGAGAGAACCCCTTTCAGTAGGAATTTTCAGAAGCCCATTGATGTCTTTGTGCAAACGTACACACACGACCACACACATCAACCACTAGAGGCTGCTGAAGGTACAGATATAGAACACATGTACTGCTGTTTGTTTAATGTTGCTTGTTTCTTGGCACAGTGAGGTCATGGATCAGCCTGTCAAAGTGCTGCAGTGCATGTTAGCCTGACGCAGTGGTCTAGAACAATCCGCTTACACAGGCCCTGCAAAACACCCAACAACTGAAAAACCCAGCAAACATCCCATCACTTTTTAGCACACTGAAAAAAGACTGTGCTGACATTGCTGGATTTGAGTATGTCTGTTCCACATGAATCAAGCATGGAAGAAAACACCAGCACATGTTTTCTTCTTTCTTCTGTTGTTTAGATCCTTTTAGCTATAGATGGTTCTTTGAGCGATGCTGTGAAGGAAACATCTGTGTAATAGAGATGTGAGAGTGTGAAGACACTTTTTTAGGTCCAAAAAATGGTTCTTCGCCCCTTTTAATGGTTCTTTGTGCTTCCACATCACTTTTACACGCATGGTTCTTTATGGAAGCAATAGTGGTTCTTTAAATGTTGCTTGAAGAACCATTTTTGTGTTTTTACTTGTATGGCATGTATTTATGTCAGCTCTTTTTCAGTGTACTGCAGTATTTCTGAACAAACACACACACATAAACACACACACATGTTCCTGCTAGCACAGTCAAAGTGACCCCAGAGTGTGAGCATGTGTTTGACAGTGATAAACATCAGTGATATCAGAAGAACGTTACAGAAAGCTACAAGGAGAAATATGGGAGGAGCTCCCAGGTGAGTGAGTTGTGTGTGTGTGTGTTTGTGTTCAGTGTTCACATATGGCTGCCCACCATGACTAAAGACCAATGGTCTATAAAGAACACAGTTTCTAACAGAAGAAAGTATATGGTGTGTAGGAGTGCATGTGTGTGTGTCTCTGGTTTCCGGATTTTGTACAGTCAGTTAGACCACAGTTTAAAACTGAAACGCCCATGCAGATTTTATTATAGTGACGGCTGCATGTTCATATGAAGAGCTTTATTCCAAAACCCTCTACAGCCTATTCATGCATAGGAAAGTTTATTTAGGTATTGGATATTACATAGAAACTGCAATAAAAATGTCTCTAATAATAAAAAATATATATAATATATATAAAATCACAGCACTGACATATCTGCAATGTAGAGTCCACTCCCAACGCTTTATTAGCCACTAAAGAGAAGAAAAAAAACATGACGTATGTGAACAAAAAAGCCATAATCTGCCTTAATCTGATCTGAACAGAAATACTTTCACTTACATTGCAGTTCATGCCTAAAAAACAGCTGCTTCTGCCTGAGTGTCGGCAATTGGCCATCAAACTATCTGCCACTATTAATATTACCACTAGTAACCAGCATTACTCTCATTACTCTTACCATCATTGCCATGACTATATTAAGTTATACTACACCATGATTATTATACAGTATTATGATTAAGAATACATTGCACACCTGAACAGTTCAGTTTAGATGGTTTGGGGACTTTTATCAATAATTTATAAATAGGTCTGATCAGAAGAGGATGGGTCCCCCTGGTGAGTCTTGGTTCCTCCCAAGTTTTCTTCCTCCAGCTCTGAGGGAGCTTTCCTTGTCACTGTCGCCATTGGCTTGCTTACTGGGGGTCTTTTTATGTTATGGAATTTTCTTTTCTTTTATTAATTACTGATTGGGTAAGCCTGTTTTGTGACAACAGTTATATACAAATAAAATTGACTTGACTTTACTTGACATCACAAAGAATGACCAAAAGCCAAAGAAAAAAAGGATCGGAAGCTCAGATCAGTCTGGGGCTGGAAACTGACCAATCATGAAAGTTAATAATACTGATTAGCAGAATCAGATGCCCGAAAGATCAGCTGCTTTTATGTTACTGGATAAGTCTGGAGACCATAACACAATAAATTATTTATCTTTCAAACAACTCAGTGCTCTTATAAGGGAAGAATAACAGCAATGACGAGCTGAAGAAGAAAAGCTGTGTTTTTGGTCCAAATGGATCCGCTCTTTGTCTTCATCCCATTACACTGCTTTTATCTATGGAGCAAGAGACAACGGAGACAGGAAGAGAAAGAGAGAGAGGAAAGGAGGAAAAACAAAATCATAACGGTCATAACCTGGGGTCACGGTTAGTAAGTCATACAAAATTAGGCTGAGAGAGAGAGAGAGAGAGAGAGTGAGTGAAAGAGTGGGAGAGAGAGGGAGAGGGGGGTGAAGCAAAAATAAGTGAATGAGTGTCATTATAGAGAAAGAGAGAGAGAGACAGAGAGAGAGAGAGAGAGAGGACATGAAAATAAGAGAGAGAGGAGACAAGAATAAGTGTCATGACAGAGAAAGAGGGTGGTGGGGCAAAAATAACTGAATAAGTGTCATAAAGAGAGAGAGAGAGAGAGAGAGGGAGAGAGGGGGAGAGAACAAATGTGTCAGAGAAATGGAGGACATGACAGAAAGAAAGAGAGGACACGCTGTTCTATCTTTTTCTTGCTGTCTGTTTCTCTCTCCTTCTCTCTCTCTATGTTTGATCTCTCTCTTTCACACACATATACACACTCTCATACATATATGCACACACACACTCTCTCTCTCATACACATTTCACTATCAGACATGCACGCCTACTTGAAAGGAAATCAGTTAGCCATGTGATTGGCTGGGGAAAGAGTGTGCTGAGTGAGCCAGAGAGAGACGAAAGAGGAGAGAGAGGGAAAGAGAGAGAGAGAGAGAGAGAGAGAGAGAGAGAGAGAGAGAGAGAGAGAGAGAGAGCAGGAGAGAGGGAGAGAGAGAGAGAGGGGGAGAGAACAAATGTGTCAGAGAAATGGAGGTCACTTAGGGTAAGTCTATGGCAGCGCTGAACTGCTGCTGTGCTGATCTAAAATCTGCTTGTAGTTTCTGCGTTTCACATCCAACCAGTGCAGAAAGCTTCAGAAACTGGTGCTGAAATTCAGATTCGCTCCAACAAGCTTTTAAACCTAATCCGGCTGTTTACAGACGGGGAATAAAAACTGGAACACTCTGCGGAAACATTCGGGAGACAGTCTCAGACAGGATTTCTTATAGGAGGACCACTGGACAGCTATGGGTATGTGTCTGTGTACGCTTGAGCTGTGTGTTCTTGTATCGTAGGCTGTCAGATGGAATATTTCACTGGTTTTAAAGAAGAAGTCGTCAATCAAACACAGCGAGACACTGGGATAAAAATAAGAGAAGTGCAAGATGATGATTCATTCACCTTCCTCTTTCAGTCAGCTGAACTTTTTCCCCCTTTGCTGGTAGCACGTGTTTGTGTGTGGGGTGTGTGTGTGTGTGTCTGCATGTGCTATCTCTAAAAGGCACTGGAAAATATAGATCACTCTTCGGTATACTTTTGCTTGTGTATGAGTGCGTATAGTTGTGTCTGTGTGTGTGTGTGTGTGTGCATATGTTTGTGCATGTGGACACATGTATGCTTAAGCAACTCTGGAAAATATGTTAATGCATATTCAAGGAGCGAAAGTGTACAAAGTCCACTTTGGTCATCATTAAGACTGCATGTGGAAGTGAGGACAGGCGCGAGAGCCTAAGAGAGAGGGAAAGAGAGCGCCAGAGACATGGGAAGAGGAGTAAAAGCGTTTTCTGAAGTATGTGTGCATGTATGTGTGGTATATGTATATGTGGTATATCTCCTTCACACCTCATTATCATTCCACTGTGACACATGTACACACACAGACCACCCCGTTATTACAGAAGATGCAGTTACCTAGCAACATAACACCCTTGTGACCAGAATGGACAGACAAACTGCTAAGGTGTTAAAAAACCCCAGTCGACAGCAAAAAAAGCTTTTCTACCTGGGATCAGATTGCTGCAATCAAATCGAAGCGCTCACGTAATAACTGGGTCAGGTTTCCATTGGGCATGTGTTCAAAAACCCAAGTTTGGAAAAGAATAAATTAGTTTCTTCAGATTTTCATGGGTTTATGGGAAGTTCAACCAATAAGGGCAACACTTTGGAAAATAACAACATTGTCACACATTACTTACAACCCTAAGAAAAAGTCTTAGACCCTGTTTACACCCGGTCACTTCATGTGACTACTATCTGGATTGTACCCTGATTAGGTTTTAGACACATGCATTTACATTGGATAGTCTCTAGTCTAGGATAAGTCTCTAGGTAGTCTAGGTAGACTGAAATCTGATGATCTGATATGGAACGGAATATGCAAATTCCCTTGTTGCGCAGCAATTATAGCTAGTGTTTAGGTTGAACTGGGATGAATAGTGATGTTAAATGCATTTTAGGTGTGTTTACACTTGTATTGTTATGTGGCTGGGTCTTATTCAGATATAACACTGATACGCAGAATACATGAAGTGATCAGGTGTAAATGGGGATTTAAGCACCAAAGCAAATGGCTTAACCATCTAAAACACCAGCTACTGATGTTAAGGTCATACTAGGAGAAGTTTTGAGTGTGGAATGCATCTTGGAGAGACAGATGTGTTTACATTGCGTCTCAGACCACCTCTTAAAGTGGTTTGAGTAATCGGATTTGAAATTGTTCTAAATGTATCTTGGGTGTGTTTACACTTGCATTTTTATGTGGCTTGGCCTTATCCAGATATAATCCTGATACACAGAATGCATGAAGTTATCAGGTGAAAATGGGGTCTTAAGCACCAAATATATATCCACATATAATCCTGACACTCAGTCTTAGGCACCAAAGCAAATGGCTTAAAACCATCTAAAGCAGCTTCTAAAATGTTACATACTATTACAGTCCCTCGTTGTTGACTCCAGTCATCAAGATAGAAGCAGCTGCAGAACCTGATTGAATAAAAGACTGATTAATTAAAGTAAGTTTTTTTAATGATAGCTATAAAAAACACTGGACTTCTCCAGGTAGAGCTTTGGAAATGATTAAACAAACACATTAACAGATTAAAATGGTTTCTTATTGAATTCTTCTTAATAAATTAATCTGTATTTATACTAATAATAGATGGATAAATAACTTCTACTGCCTAGATTCACAACTTTTTCAGTGTCACTTTCTCAGGTGGCTAAAACCTTACTATATGTGTGCGTTGTTCATTTACAGACAAGGTTTAGCTGACTCTTGTTTCACTAATTGCTTTGTGTAGTGCGGTTGTCTGTTTGACACAGCAAAAACCTTAACTGTAGTAAGAGGGACTTTTTCATGTGTTGTTCTGGCCTCTATTCCTTGTAGCTGCATGACTGTAACTGCTGGTTAGCTCTGAGAAACTCTGTAGGCAGAAAAAATTTAAGTTTGATGTACTGTGTAAACACTGTTCAGGTTTTAAAATGTATCATTCACTTCCCAGTCTACCCATATCATATTTGCAAACTAAGTGGAGTTAATTGTGGTTAGGACCTCAAAACCATAAACCAATTTATGCCCACTCATTCATCTTAACAGTAGCTTAAACTTAGCCACTGTTACTCCAGACAATCTGTAGCAAGTTATTGCTGCTTCCAAAGAATCCAAACATTCAAAAGGAAAGGCTGAAGTCCTTCCTTCTTTATCCATATTTCAGTCTAATCTAGATTATAGGGGGAAGACAACCAGAACAGAGGTCACTGACATATATCAGTTTTGACTTTGATAGATTG
Organism: Salminus brasiliensis; assembly: GCF_030463535.1. Classification (NCBI taxonomy): domain Eukaryota; kingdom Metazoa; phylum Chordata; class Actinopteri; order Characiformes; family Bryconidae; genus Salminus; species Salminus brasiliensis. Next base: position 16,664,193 of record NC_132879.1, read on the forward strand.
GCAATTGTAACCCTATATGTAAAACACAAGAAAATGCACAAGGTACAAAGGATGGTGGTGAAGCTGTCTCAAAGCCAGTGGTTAAACAGTGCAGCAATTGGGAATTGGAAATCACAAAAAAAAAAAAAAAAAAACATTTTTGTGAACATTTGAACATTTTTTTTTTATTTATAACTTACAGACAGTCATGACAGCCCTATGGCACTGAAATCACGTCTACATCCCACTTTTTTTCTTCAGAGTCGCTTACTTTACTTTTAGCTGGAGATTTCTGATGAATCAGTCAGGTCAAGCTAACTTTAACTTTATATATACAAGTCATCTGGCCACAGATCATGGCAGGCTGTTAGTGCAGGCTAGTGGTCTGACATTTGCTGTATGTTTAGCCTATATATGGCAAATGTGAATGAAAACAGTTTCCACTAGTTTAGACTTTAAGGGAAAGACGAGCGAGACGTCAGTCGCTCTGAAAAAAACAGATCTGACCAGCCTTACATTTAGACAGCAAGTTTAAATTAGGTTTGTTTTACAAGCCCATTTTTCCCACTTAATCTGATTTAGGTGCTCAGACAAACTGCTTGCTTGTGAGCTTTTGAAATGCATACTAATGTGAACATAACTCAAAGGCACGTAATTGAATTCCATGTGTTTAGAGTTCTGCTTAGCTCAGACAGGTATCAGAGATATGGAGGAAATACACAGCTGTTGTCTGACTGTGCATTCTTAAAAAGGGGGATCTTCAGAGGTTCCGTAGTAAACACAGGGGCTAGTTATGGAACAGTGAAAACTCAAAGAACCATTTGAGTGTTTAAATGGTTCTTCTGAATATGTTTGTTTTAAGTGTATTATCCAAGGTTGTGATAGTCAGTTTTCTGTTGCATTACATATTATTGATATTATTAAGACACCTAAAGATTCAAAACAGACGATGCCCTAGAGAAATGGAATCAATAATAATCATTATTATTATTACCATTATTATTTTCGTTGTTATTGTTATTATATTATGGATTTTTTATATATGCTCTTCTACATAGTACAGACAATTGAACCTTTTTGCTACAGCATAAAGAAACATTTCTTATAAAGGTGCTTTAAATAGTCATACAAGGGTTTAGTTCAGTGTCCAATTTAACCAGACCTTTTGTAAAGAGCTCCTGAAAACCCCTTTTATACTGAATACAAACTCCAGGAATGTATGGAGTGTCTTTATGCTTCACAAAACAAAAGTGTTCTGTTATTGTCAGAAGTCATAGACACAGTTGTGGTATTATCTAGGAACCTTCATTAGCCAGTGGTGTCAAAATATAAACCATACTCTCTGACCAATACAGAACGTACCAGCTGTAATTTTTGGGATGTGACACTGGTGAAGAATTTATTCTCCCCTCTAATGCCAATCAAGGGCTTCCTCAATACCAGTGCAGATGGGTGATACATTTCTCAGATGTATTCATATCACACATCTCTAAACCCCATGTGGCTGTTCTGTTGGAGGAATCTTACAGAATGTGCATCCAAGATGAGCACACACCTGCGCTAACAAGCTAGAGGTCAAAGATTTGTAGGGCATGTGGAATACATAATGACCAGAGGAAGAATGAAAGAAAGAAAAGGGAGAAAGGAACCCTTTAACCAAAATACCTATCTATTGCCTTGCTCTCTCTCTCTCTCATATATATATATATATATATATATATATTATAGCCCAACACCTCATAATGAAGAGACAGAGGAAATCACCCTTGCTGTTTTAAAAGAAGCATGTGGATATTCGACATCCTTCGCGTCATTTACACTTGCCATAGTCAGACACCAATCACCTTGAGCTAAGCTTAGCCTGTCATGTTGCTAATTTGCTGGAACTCATTCTTGTGACATTTTGTTCAACATTCTTTGTACATTGCCTACCTTGAATTTCCATATAACTGCATACACGTACTGTTACACCTCCAATATACTTATTGCAAATGTGACATTCAACTAGTAACATCGAATAAGGGCCAGTGTTTCATCACTCCACAGCATGCAAGTTCGCTCACAATGGCATGGCCTCCTCCTCAAGGTCTCCCAGCCTCCTGAGAACCAGTGGTCCCTGGAGCTGTTTGGGTTTAGAACAACCTCTCAGCTCCAACCTAAACAAAAGCTTTGCGGATTACTCTGAAGGAAACGACCCTCTGCAGCGCTGAGAAGCATAGAGGACGAACATCTGTTATTGACTGCAGGATCCAGTTTCACTTTACTGGCTCAGTTTACAGACTGGATACTGATACTGTTAAGAGATGTGGCTGGTGCAGGTTTTGTAAGCATATAATTCTTGTAGCCAATTATGAGTTGGAATAGTTTTACTTGAACTACTAAGAAGAAGATGCACAATTTTAATCCAGAAGGAATCTATCTTTAATAGCATAACCTGTAAATAGACATTGCTGTGCAGTGTTGTTATTTTCTACTAAGCATCTGTCATGTAATGCTGATGTGCACATCTAGACCATGGTCTTTTAGGAAGTGGCATTTCATCCCTTGTCAAACAGTCAAATACCTTACATTGGGCCTTACAGAACAGGGATGCTTCTTGCTATAAGCAATATAAGTGGTCAACTCACTTAAAAAATCAACAAAATTCATCATCTGTCTTTTGCCTATACCTTTTGCCTGTCTTCAGCATGTCAGCAATGTTATTAGGCCCTATTATATTTACAGATACATAGACAAGTAGTTGTATTGTGAAACCTTTTGTAGCTGATTGGCTACCAGTGTAATTACAATTAAGTATTAATTTGTTTATTTGTTATCCTTTTCATAAAAGTCATAATTGTGGGCCCCCACATGTTTGCCCTGTTAGAGAACCTGGTAAACATAATCCAGCTCTGATGGTGCTTATTCTTATTTTACACTTACTGTGTGAAGAATGATGGGCAGAGTCACTAAAAAAAACAATGCCAGGTGTGACAGGGCACTGTGTACACACGCAGTGTGCAAGTGTGTGTGTGTGTGTGTGTGTGGCCAGTGAAGTTGAAAGAACATCCGAATGTGCACCAAGCCTTTTAGAGGATGCACTCCCTAATTTTGATGTTCCTCTACTTTATGTGTTGCAGACAGAACTGTTTTTACTCTAAATGCGCCCATCAGTCAGACATGCTGAGGATTGGAGAAAATCCTTCTGTAGATGGTCATATATAGCACCAAAAGGGTTCCACAGGCTTTAAAGGTGGCCCCTTATAAAAAAAAAAACTGGGGCTGTAGTATGGGGTGGGATTAGAGTTTGGGGGATATTGGACCTGTGACTGAAAGGGGCCCTAAAAATGGCAGAATTGTTTGAGTTCTGGGGTCCAGTGTAATATCTTTTTATGGGGCCAAAAATTCCTTGTTCCCAGATGAAAACAAAAATGGTTCCTCTCTGGTATCAAAAAACTCTTTTTGCTTTGCGTGATGAGTAAAATGTAGGCCCCGTCCACACATATCTGGATATTTTTAGAGGTCTTTGTCTGCGTTTCGATATGAAACTTTTCAAAAATGCTCTGGAAGGTGGACATTTTTGAAACGTAGCTTTATGAAAATGCTGACCCCACAACACATGCATATTTCTGGCTGAATCTCAAATACCTTCTTACTTTTATAATTCATACTACTACAAAGTCTACATGTAGATAACACTAGATTTCATATTTTGACATATTAATAAATATAAATCCTTACAAATTACAAATATATAATGCTTTATGTCCATGTTTAGACTTAGATCTGTAATTCCATGACTTACATAATATACTACATAGGGAGTAGTGTGTAATTTGGGATTAAACCTCTGTCTTCTTTCTTCTTTGTGGTGATGTGTCCATATATATCCATAGATCCAGATGCGTGCGGATGTAGCCTTAGTCCCTGGGGGCCCGGTGTCCAAAACAGTTTGATCACACCTATTAATTAGCAGGTGCAGTGGGTGTGAAATCACCAAACCGTGCTGGTTACAGGTCTTCCAGGACTGGATTTGAAGAACCCTGGTGTGAAGGGGGGAGACTGCTGATTCTCCATTTAAGCAAAGACTCCACTCCGTATCTATACCTTGAGCAGAACCCAAATACTACATTTGTCTACCTCTGCGAAATGAGAGAAATGTGGTCTTGTCCTTGCTCTGAATAAGAGCAGCCACAAGTCATAAATGTAGTGCCAGCCGCTTTGAGGCCTGAATGTCCATATTCGGGTCCATTCTAGATGACAGTATAGGCCACAGTGTGAGAAGTCTATTCCATTACTCTTTTATCCAAATAGCTCTCTCTTACACACACACACACACACACACACACACACCAAAGGACCAGAAAGAATATGTCAAGCTCTCTCTCTCTCTCAGACATCCCCTGTAGCATGGTCCACAGAGGCTGTGGGAAAGGCTCCATATAGGGGAAAGGCGGGGGGGCTGCCCAGATATGGAGAGGGTTTACAGGGTACACACAACATGTGAGCCTGCTTGAGAGCGATATAGAGAAAGAGTGAGAAAAAGGGAGAAAGTGGGTGAGAGAGATCTATATCTATATATATATATATATATATATATATATATATATTCTCATTTGACAAATGATATTAATGGCTGTCCAAGAATGTGGAGGGGAGTCAGGGGTGTGTATGTTTTAGAGGGGAAAAAGAGTGATTGCATGTGTGCTTTGAACAGCGAACAAAGTGAAAGTAATGTGCGGATATGAGACATTATCTGAGCCTGGGCTTTGATCCTGATGTCCTCTCTTCTGTGATTTTGCCTGGGCAATGGAGTTACATGAGCACTGTATTGTTCCTTCTGTGTCTCTCTCACACACACAGTTTCCCTCTCTCTTTCTATCTCAGTTTGTAGTGGGTGTCTGAGCGCAGTTGAGTGATTAGGCAGGAATTATCAGTCTTTAACACTTTAGTCCTGTGGCCAAACTTCCATTAAATCATAGACAGTGAGAACAAACAAAGCACATTGACGCAAACTCCCCTCACATACCCTCCCACTCGCTCACTCTCTCGCTCCCTTACAAGCACATGCACACACAATTTATCTTGTTATCAGTGCTACAGTATTTCCATGTTCACCTTTTTGTCTGTACCACAGCTTTTATCAAAGGGAAGTGAACTTCTACTTGTGCATATATGAGGACGTAGCATGCGGTTATTGTTCTCAGAAATTTTCCCCACACAGGTGACTGTGTACTGAGTATGGCTCACTATCCTAAAATATAGTTCCCTTCTCTTATCAGCAGGAGAGAGTGGACAAGCTGGATGCACCGACCTGCAGTCACCAGAAGGGGGCACCAGAGTCTGATCTGATGACATGACAGGAACCCACATGCAGATTTGGGATTGAGTGGATTCATCTGTGAAATAACAAACAATGGATATTAGTCAAACATTTGAGCAGGTTTACAAACCTCCTGGATCTTTTTTCTAGTATTTTCCCAACATGAAAATGGAGAAAAAACATTGCTAGACGTGACGTGGCCAACCGGTAACAGGTGAACTGAACAGGCAGGCTTCAAGGAAATTTCACAAACTCAGGACAACTCTCTGTAGAACATTCATTGATCTCCAGGCATGCTGCAAGAGCTGTTGGTGTAGCATAGTGCATAAAAACACTACCTTATCTTTGTCCAGCCAGACAAGCACACCACGCTACACCAGTAAGAGTCCTTGGGCAAGACTCCTAACACTACGTTCAGCTACCTGTGTAACACAATTCTAATGTAAGATGCTCTGGATAAGGCTTCAGCCATAAATGTAAATGCACAACGTGAAGAAGGCTACATGTGTAGAAGGCCAGCTGTTATGCTACAGACGTTTGCCCAAAACGTACCAACCGGTCACATTTAGACACAATCGCTGACTCTCTGCCCCCACACACACTCTCAGAGTGTGAGAATGTTGTCTCAAATAGCGCTTGGTGTGACTCTATCACTCCTCATTCTGCTAACGGTGTGCGGGAACGTGCTGGTCTGCCTGGCCGTCTTCGCCACGCGGCGCCTGCGCAGTGTCACCAACTGCTTCATCGTGTCTCTGGCCGTTACCGACCTCCTGTTGGGCGTCCTCGTTCTCCCTTTTTCCACCCTCCTGGAGGTGACCGGCGACTGGCCACTGGGGGCTCACTTTTGCAACGTCTACATCTCGATGGATGTCATGCTAAGCACCGCCTCCATCCTCAACCTGCTGGCTATTAGTGTAGACCGCTACTTTGCTGTAACAGCGCCTCTGCGCTACCCAACTCTCCTGCTGCCGTGGCGCGTGGGCGCCTCCCTGGCGGCGATTTGGCTGGTGTCGGTGGGCGTGTCCTTTGTGCCCATTCACCTGGGCTGGAACACGGTGGATCGCACAGTGCAGAACCACGGCGAGGGCGACCCGGCCAGAGACTGTCGCTTTGAGCTAAACCCCACCTATGTGCTGGTCGATGCTTTTGCCACTTTTTACCTCCCCCTGGTGGCCATGTGCTGGCTGTACCACAGGGTGTTCCGTATTGCACGGGCACAGGCTAAACGCATCGTCTCCACGCACCGTGGCCCCAATGCTGCCTTCAGTTCCTCGTCATTACCCGGAGTGACGGCGTTAGCGCTGCGCGAGCACAAAGCTACCGTGACGCTGGCGGTGGTGCTGGGGGCCTTTGTTATTTGCTGGTTTCCGTATTTTACGTTTTTCATCATTATGGGAATACGCGCAGAGAGGAATCTCCCAAGGACAGCTTACTCGGTAGTGTTGTGGTTAGGCTACACTAACTCTGCCCTGAACCCCCTCCTCTACGCGGCCCTCAACAGAGACTTCAGATCAGCGTATGGCAGGCTGCTGTGTGGAGCCAGAGGGGTTACAACACCCACAGGAACACCCCCTGCGGCCTTGGAGGTGGGGCTGATGGATGGACACGCCCCCAGTGGCAACAGGGTGGAGCTTACACCTGACGGTTGTTTGATGCTGCAGGATTTTAACACTGGGAGGAGTGAGGACAGCAATGGGATAACTGTCACCATGGTTACTGTCCTGTCTAATGGCCATAACAGGTATTGGAAACGCTAAACTATAATTGTCTGATGTGTCATTTTTTACAGTTGGTGACATGGGAAAAAAAACATACCCAAACATACCCACAAGCTCGGCAAGCTACCACTGTTGGGCCCTTGAGCACCCCTGGTGGCTGGAGTTGGCTGCCCATCGCCCTGTTTGTGTGTGTGCTCACTGCCCCTAGTTCCTTAGTGTGTGTGTGTGTTCACTACCACAGAGGGGTAAAATACGGAGGACACATTTCGCTGTACACAGTACAGTGACAAATACATGCACCTTTACCTTTATGTGCCAGTTTTCTCAATGGGAAAAATGAATGGTGTTTTTTGGAGCCTTTGTCATATGTTACCTTTACCCCCTAAATATAACTAGTTTCTCTGAATTATTAAGCTGTTATGTAGTGTTACTACTACATTGATCAACCATAACATTAATACCACATCACATAACTCCACTTGTTTTTACACTTATTGTCCATTATAGTAGCTTCACTTACCATTATTAATTCATTACAGACTGTAGTCCACCTGTTTCTCTGCATACTGTTAGACACCTAGCACTGCTCTATCTGATCCCCCCACACCTGAACAGCACACACTAACATGCCACCACCATGTCAATGTCACTGCAGTGCCGAGAACGACCCACTACCCAAATAGAACTACACAGTGCTCCTGTATGGTAAGTGGCACTGATCTAATGGAATAATGAGTGTAGAAACAAGGAGATGGTGTTAATGTTATGGCTGACCTGTATACATGTGACAACCATGTGACAAGCTTTATTATCCATGTGAGAAATGGACACCTCCAGGTGCTAATGACAAACTAAAGAATGACAACATTGAAGGTTGGTGCTAATGGACTTCTATTTTAAGAGCAATATTAATAAGATTGAAAATATTCTGCCAATTTCTTGTAATTCCATGTAGTGCAATTATGTAAAATATGTAGATATTTTTCTTTTTTAAGCATCATTTTAAGATAAAAAAACATTATATTTGATGATTATATTTAAGTTGATTTCACGTCTCAAGATATTTCTTTTGACAGTAGTTTCTACTAAACTCTGTAAGCATAAACCTCTCTCTTTTTCTCTCTGTTAGTTCATAACATCTGGAAAAAGTCCGGACATTGTGTCTGTTCCCTTAGAAATAACCGCTGACACTGATCCCAGCTCCTCCTGTTCCCCCAGCAGGAATGAGTAATACAGACAGGTAACTAAGGGAGGTAAACAATAAATAAATAAATAAACCACTTCTTTTTGCTGCAGAAGGTGTGATGTGAGATAAAGTCTTTTTCTTTTCTCTTGTAGGAGTTTTTAAAAAGTCTGCATCAATGGGAAAAAGCGTGATCAAGGATACTAGGACCTACCAGACCTGATGCAGAAAGATAACTGAATGATGAAGGAAAGGCTTCTTTAAAAAAAAAAAAAAAAAACAATAAAAGACATTTGGACTGGTTTTTGTAGGATACACTGACAGAGAACAGCCAGAGTCTGGCAGAAAGCATGGGTTGAAGCCGGAATGCTGTTCTGCATTCGTTGCCGCCCTCTAGAGGTTTGGTGCAGGAGCCACAACCACAATGTGAATACAGAGACTCGGGGTAGAAGTGTGTACTACTGAAATGGAATCTTGTTACAGAGACACTGAATGAGAAACACTGGTTGGCCTACTTTCAACCCTTCAATGGAACATTTCAGAGCATTACAGTGCAAAACACATCTAAAACATTGTGACACTAAAAGAATAAATGTGTGTTTGCTTGGATTTACGCTGGTTGATGTTGACTATTAGATGCTATAGTACGAGGCAGAAACTGGCTCTTAAGAAAAGTGTAATTTACTTAAGAGCTGAATTCCAATCCATTTGGTTTTCTCACCTGTTCTCCCGATTATTCTGTTTTCTCTGTTCCCTTTTTCTACCCTTCTACTCCTCTCTCTCTCTCTCTCTCTCTCTCTCTCTCTCTCTCTCTCTGTCTCTTTCTCTCTCTCTCTCTCGCTCTCTCTAACTTTGATGACCCACAGTACATTAAAACCATTCATCACTGCCTCTTTACCATCAAATTATCAAAGACTAGCTCTAGCACTAGGCTAGCAACACACACACACGCACACACACACACACACATTCTTCAATATCACAGACATTTCATGGTCTCTGCGAAAGCTATCCATCATCAACATTCGCCATCAAAATATCAAGACATAAATGTGGGGAATGTGGAGGCACACACAGTCGTGCACACACACACACTCCTGCATACACATGAACATGCAGCAAACACACATGCAGCAAAGCTCCAGAATCCTGCCCTCAGGAGATGAAGAGGTGATGGAGGAAGAGGATGTAGAGGAAGATAATGAAAGGACAGTGGAGAGGGAGTGTGTGTATGAAGAAAAAGAACTGAACAGAGGGAAAACAGGAATCTGGAAAGTGTCTGAGAAGCACACGTGGTCCAGCGGGAGTCATCTGTGTTTGTAAGCCTGGGAAAATGCACATATGCAGAATTGTGTGTGTGTGGAGAGGAGTGCAATGAAAGTGTGTATTGTGTACTTAGATGCAGCCATTCCATTGAACGCCATTCCTTAGAATAACAAAACAACAACAACAACAACAGAAAACAGCATAATGAAGACTCTACAATACTGGTCTTGCTCAAGTAGAAGCCTGGCAATTCACAGAATTCATCATCTAGGTTGGTGTAATGTTGTTGCGTCTCAGTTCATTACTTTTCTCAGAACAGCCAAATAAGAAGTCTGATAATGTGCCTTATGTTAATATGATAAAGTTTCCATATTCACTTCATCAGAGCACTCAACGGTGTAAAAGCACAATATTTGAGACTCCAGAACAGCACGGTGGAGATTCATTTAGGCTGGTTTCTAAGCAGCACACTTTCAGAGGAGGGGTGACTTGCCCTCATTGTGGACTTGCTTGTTTAATGTTTTACGTAATATACTCTGTATTGAATTGAGCACTTTATTTGCTATTTGCTCCAGCTATTTGCCTGCGGAATACATTATTCAATGCCCCCCACAAACTGTAATTTATACTTTTAGAAACTATTGCTTGTCACTGGGGTAAATGCCTGATGGATATACTTTCAGTGCCTTAAATAAGGCAATATAATTGTGCCAGACTCAGTCTCAATTTATTCATTGTTGTTGTTTTTTGTTGTTGTTTTTTTGGGGCTTGTTTGTTTGTTTTGGTTTGCATTGACTCCAGGCTTTTTAAATGTAATTTTACATAATTTTGTTTCCTAAGTTATATAAATGTACCCCTTGGGAAGTGAATACAGTGAATCTTTAAAACAATTGGGCCTTGTGGGAAAGAGGCACCTGTGGAGCATCCTTTCTATGAAAGGGCATTTCATCGAGAGCTGCATCCTGAAGGAAACATTACAATATGCTGTTCTGTTGCACCCCTAGTCAGAGTGCATATACAAAGATTTGCCTTACATTTGATATTTGTAATACAGAAGGTTAACATATGTATTACACAGGATAATTCAGTACAAATGCAAGTAATTTGTAACTTATCCAGAACAAGCATGTACCGCATCTATCATTTAAAATGGAGGTGCTTCAAACAGTTCTTTGAGTGATGCTATAAAAGAACCAAATAGAACCAGTGCTTGTAACAGAAACGTGTGAGTCTGAAGAAGCTTTACATTGGAAGAATGAAGCTTTACAGCAAGTGAAGGTTCCTTAAAAAGGTTCTTCACTCTCAAACACCTTGATTACAAACATGATTCTTCTATGGCATCGCTCAAAGAGCCATTTAAAGCGCCATCATTTTGAAGAGTGTGTTACTGTTTTCTACTCCAATTATGAATATACTGCTTGTATTTCTTTTCTTTATGGGACAAAATAAACACTATCACCAGCCCCCCTCCAAAAAAACTATTAAGCCTATCAATTTAGTGCAATTAAGTGATTAGCCAAATTAGTAAAAATGTTTGTCCACGGGAAGTGCAAAATAATGACACAATCAGAGGCTCTCATGCTATTGAGTGTTAATTGATTAAATCATTAACTTCATAATTAGCCATTAATTTCTATTTAAGATGTGAGAACAGATGGGGAAAAGAATTATATATAAGAATTATATATATATATAATTCTTCTGCAGACAGAAGTAGCATCCAAACGGAAGAGCAAGGATTTTGTGAGACATCATCTGAGAATAAACAGTAAGCTCACACAGATAAATATTTACTGCAAATCAAGTCAAGATCGGAATTTCCATCAGAGTAAAAAGGCAAAGGGCCTGGATCCAAAGAGGGGAATCATTCCAGGTGCGGAAGCAGCCTTTTTTCTTCTGTGTCTTTTTTCTCTGTCCCTGTATCTCTCTCTCTCTCGTTCTCTCTCTGCCCCTCTTTCCTCGTGCATTGTGATGGAATTTAATATGCAACTTTTGTTATTGAATAACAGTCACATGTGTCTGGGCACATGCTGGTCGCAATATCTCTGGCGGTGCAGGTAATGCGATAGAGGCAGCAGGGCCTATTCATCACTCTGGCCGCTTGCAATGCGGTTTATTATTTTAATGCATTTCTCAGCAATTAAAAATGATAGATTGCTGCTTGTGCTTTTATCCAGTGTGTGTGGGGTGCAGTGTGTGGTCACTTAAAACTTCAATTACTGCTGTTAGAGTGCAGCAAGAGAGTCAACTACCCCTGTATTTTTGTCTGTCTCTCTCTCTCTCTCTCTCTCTCTCTCTCTCTCTTACCCTTTGAATAGACACACATACACTCACAGGATAAGAAACACCAATAGACAATTTTGCAGTTCTGTAGACACATGAGCACTCGTGAGAAGTCCCTTGTGGAAATGAAAGCACAGCCCAGCACCTCCCACCTGCAGTAATCAGAAATGTGTTATGTTAATTAGGGGTAAACGAGCATCGCATTAAAGCTGATGGCAATTCATTTGTGATTAGGTGTGATTAGTTTAGAGATATATCAGCACAACCTCTTCCCAGCAATCACCTGGGCATCCGGAGATGGGTTCAGTGTCTGAAAGCCATAGTCTGAGTTTAAATGACAGCATGGCTAACAATTAATGAATCCTAAAAGTGTATGTAAGCACAACACCTCTGGAATCCAGTTCTGAGTTTTTTTTTTACTTTAAATTTATACTTGAAGCAACTCATGAGATTTGTTACTTATAAATTTGTACCACATAATATGAAATGTTGCATTTCCATCTGTAAAGTAAATGCCTTGAATTTTTCTTTTTTTGCTTATACATTGCCAACTGTTTTTCACTCATTGCGCTTTATCATGCCTGCCTCTGTTTTGTGTAACCATGTCCTCTCAAGCACATGGCTATGTTTGTGTCTTGTCTGTTCTAGCCCCTCCTGTTCATTAGTGTTTCCACCTGTACTTCCTCTGTAGCCATGCCCCCTTGCTAGTCCCAGGTGTTCCTCATTGTCCCTGTGTAAAAGTACCCCTTTGTTTCAGTCTTCCTTTGTCTGGTCTTGTGTGTGATCATGTTGGTATGTGTTCATAACAGTTCACAGTAGTTTAGCTAGGCCTGTTTTGTTCAGTTTCTCTTTATTAGTTTTAGTGTTGGGTTTAGTTTTAGTAGTTTTATTTATAATAAATGTCACACACTGTAACACTCTTAAAAAAACAGGTCCAGAAACTGTAACAATATTCAAGATTTTAATTTTAAAATTTCAACTTACACTTGAATGCACCATCTATGCATGTAAATGTAGCTCGCACTCCATGTAAAATTACTGCCCTACAAGCTAGCTAGCTACCTGCTAGCTAATTAGCCACCTAAAAGTAAGAAAGCTTCAACCATAGTTAAGTTAACATTACAGAATGTGTTTAACAGCATGGATACTGAATGTATACAACATTTTAAAAACCCCTTCAATTATTTTGGGCTAACTGTTAGCTAGCATGCTCTTCCAAATATTTGCTCAAAGCTAGAGATTTTGTCATAGACTGCTAAAACAACCACAAATGCTACCTGAAAGCTGTGAGGGTCATGGCAAAACCTTCAACATAGCACAGCTTTCAACTTGCACCATTTAAGATCCATTATAGTGCTTAACAATTGGAAAAGTGTTATTTTCATTCAATTCTCCACCATTATTTCTCCAAGCATGCAGTATATTTGCTTATTCTGGTCCAAAATGTCTATTTTAACTTAACTTCAGGTTAATTTAGGTTCAATTTCATTTCCAAACTTTCAACAGAAGTTATGGAGCTTAGAAACAAAAGAGATCCATGGATGGAAACTCCTGCAAAAATTATAAACGTCCCTTTTTCTATTATGGCTATGTTTAGGGTAAGGATTTGGTTCAATTCTATTTAATAGTTAAGGTTAGGCTAAATATTAGGTTAGGGTAACATTTACCTTCATTACGTTTAGGTTACGTTTAGGGTTTGGTTAAATATTATTTAATAGTAAAGGTTAGGGTAGCAAGTTAAGTTTAGGTTATGGTAAGTTACAATTAGAATTATTGTTAGAGTGAGGGTAATGGTTAGGGTAGGTTTAGGTTATGGTAAAGGTTAAGGTTAGGTTAAGGTTAGATTAAGTTTATTTTATTGTCAAGGTTAGGTTGGCAGTTAGACTAAGTGTACATTGAAGTAAAGAGTATGGTTAGGATTACGATTAGTTTAAGGTTAGGTTAAGTTTAGGTTATGGTTATGGTTAAGGTTAGAGCAAAGGCTAGGTTAGGTTTAGGTTATGGTTATGGTTATGGTTATGGTTATGGTTAGGGTTAGGTTATGTTATGGTTATGTTTGTGTTTAGATTTTGGTAAAGGTTGGAGTAAAGGCTAGATTAAGTTTAGGTTATGGTCAATGTTAAGGTAAAAGTTAGGTTAGGTATAGGTTAAGGTTAGGGTAAAGCAGGGCTGCTCAATCCTGGAGATCCTGGTCCTGGAGATCTACCACCCTTCAGAGGTTTAACACACCTGATCCAGATAATGAAGGCCTTCAGGAGCAACTGAACATTAGAGTCAGCTGATCTGAACTCTTCAGGGTGGTCGATCTCCAGGACAAGCAGCCCTGGGGTAAAGGTTAGATTTAGTTTCAGTTTTGGTAAAGGTTAGGGTGAAGGTGTGGTAAATGTAGTACTTTTAATACTGATGACAAGATCATGATTTAATAAGCCAGGTTTAAGGGTCTGGGGCTTAGATTAAAATCTTCACGGTAGTTATTGCGTAGATTATGCAGGACCTGCGGAACACAGCCGCCTTGAGCATACCTCTGCTTGAAGCTTTATGTTATATGTCCGTAAATGCCCCCCCCCCCCCCCCCCCATGTTGGTTTAATTGCAAATATGCAAATATGAATGCAAAGAAAACCAGGACTTAACTGTAACAATGTATAATTTTCTTTCTTGGTCCCTAACAAGATCTGAGATCCAATCTCTTGGGGTGCCAAAACTTATGCATAGTATTCCTTTACGTTTTACTTACAGGAACAAAGAAAAAACAAATGCAAGACTCGCATACACAAGCATAGAAATGCATACACACACATACACACACACACACACACATATCAGTAACAATCACGTCCCCTAACCCTCACGCTCTCTGCTTGCTTTTGTGAAGGGCAATCTGCTCAAGTATGTGCGTCCCTGCCAACTTCCGCTTCTCTGCATGAGTGTCAGCATGCCTGTGTGTGTGTGTGTGTGTTATGTGTGTGTGTGTGTTATGTGTGTGTGTGTGTATGCAGTGCATAATGTTCTGTGTTTGTGCTACTTGACAACATTCATAAAACTGCTGAAAAGTCATACATTCTGCACAACTCATCTGTGTGTGTTTATGAGCGACAGAGAGAGTGTAATAACACAACCCTGGGTGTAGGTGTCTGTACTGCTGAGAGAATGTCCCGATTTGGAACACTGACATACAGTCTTCTTGATGAATGCTGTACCTTGAACTCATTAACAGAGACTGTGTGTTGCTGCCTGTACAGTATGTTACTGTGTGTGAATGAATGAGTTGCAAGGACTGACTGACTGACTGAGAGAGAAAAAGAGGGCAGCTGTTTAGCCCTCCCCGCCCATAGGGGGCCTCACACCAATCAGCAGACCGCAGTGTGAATCAATTATCACCAGAGGGAGGGGGTGGGAAACACCCCCTAAAACATATGACACATTGTCTAATAGAATAACAATCACACCTTAAAACTAACAAACAAACAAACACACACACAGTAAGCACCTAATGGGCTTAACATCTTTTGCCATTAAGTTTCCATTACTGTAATTAAAGAAAAAACTGCAGTGGGGATTTACTCCCATAACACTGTAGTAAAGCTGGCTTAACATATATTTAACATTAGATTGGCTATTACTGTTGATCACATGGTTTTGTTGCCTTGCTTTATTATTTAAATGTAATTACATTACATAATTATTATAAGGTTAAATTATGAACAGATAACTTTCTGTTTGGCCAGAATCAAGTCTGAATTTTGGACTGGTGGACTGGTGTTGAGAAAAGACAAAAACATTATTAACAATCAAGATTATACACAGTGTCAATATTTCAAACAATTCCAAATATAATACCGTTTAAAGAGAATCTGCATTATATAATGGATCACATTAATAACAGATCACAATACAAGTAAACATAAATACAGTCAAATGTAATGATCTCATTTTGAAGAGCATAGTTCTTGTGAGCTAGTCTGAAGATCAAAGCTTGGGTCCAGCTTTCCCCTGGACATCTCCAGTGAGTATGTGGATTTGTTCAACTTCATCACCAGCTCACCCAATTTAACACCATCATGCACTCATTTACCAAACCAGGTGTTGGATGATAACTAATACTTATACTAATAATACTAATAATAAATAATACTAGACTCCCATGAGGAGAGCTCTGGGGGTGTTTTAATAAACACAGTGATGTCAAATCATGATTATGTTAATTGCACAGGCACCTTTTTATATTGTATTCTTTTTGGCGGGTTTGGTCTTTATCCATATCCATATATTTTACCCAATTTTCCTCTCCAGTTATTGCCAATTAACCAATCCACATGTTAGTACTCTCCCCCCTCACATGTAATGCCCCTGTCAGTGAGAGGGGGAAGACTAACACATGCCTCCCCTGGCACATGCGCAACCAGACACCGCTTCTTTCGAACTGCACCAGGTAACCAGTGTGCTGAGAGAAAAACACTGGGTACCCAGCGCTGCTGCATCAGTTAACAGACGCCCGTGCCGACCAGCATCACACTGAAGTGATGTACGGGGGGAGAGAGAACCTGCTCTCCTCAAGGCCAATTGTGCACCCTCGCACTCTGGCTGCTGGTGGCAGGCCGCATGCCCTGGGAATCCAACCAGCTCCGTAGTCAGCACAAATAAACTTTGATTTGAATTGAAAATCACAACATGCTTCTCTCACCACTGTGAATCACTTTGAATGATTCATTTTTTGCAATACAGAGATGACAGCACATACACCCGTGCCATAGAACCGGTATGAGAAGCCCACCTGGACATCCACGCATTTGAGGGCACCAGTACTTTGTTTATCTTTGTTTATCTAATCTAGGAGCTAATTTCTCTTCATGACTGAGGTTCTAGAAGAACCCTGTGTGTTTAACTCCATACAGTCTGGTGCTGCACTGACTGGCATTGTAAACACAGGAGCATGATAGTGACGGTCCTAACAAAAGATGAATGTATCTGAATCTGTTTGTGTGGATCTATGTGTGTGTGTGTGTGCTTTGTGTTAGTGCATGCGTGGGTGTGTGGAAAGGGTTGTGTGACAGGTGGATCTTCAGCAGGAGGGGCAAGCATGGGTCAACCCCATCTGGGGACCAGAACCTCGAAAGTGCACACAAACACACATGCACGCACACAACACACACACACATACAGAGGGAAAGAAACACTGTGAGAGCATCTGACACCCTCCACCCCCACAATCAGCACAGACAGAGAGGGAGAGAGAGAGAGAGAGAGAGAGAGAGAGAGAGAGAGAGAGAGAATGAACGAATGAATGGATGAATAAATGAATGGGTGAAAATAAGAGGTAATTAATTGACAAATGGAGAGTTAGACACACAGGACAAGAGACAGACAGAATAGTTTGTGTCTGTGTGTGTGTGTGTGTGTGTGTGTATGTGTGTGCAGTTGATGTTGCTGGGAGATGGACAAATTGAGTTGTGTGAAGAGAGCAGGTTGGAGGGTTTTCACAATTACACACAGACAGAACACCGAACATGACAAACGACCATCATTCAAATAGCATAGAGCTCTCTCTCTCTCTCTCTCTCTCTCTCTCTCTCTCACACACACACACACACACACATACACACAAACACATTCAATTCAATTAAAGCGTAAAGTATCACACTAAAATAAGAGAAGTTACTCTAAAGGTGCTCCAAATGGTTTTTTAAGCGATACCGTAGAAGAACCAGTTTTGGTTCCATAAATAATAATGTGGAAGTGTAAAGAACCTTCAAACCTTCTTTGTTTCACCAGAGCTTCATTTTCTTTCCTTCATCCTTTCTTTCTATACCTCTTTCTCTTTCTGATGAATGCTGACCACAGGCATCGTAACAATGAGGCAAGCAGAGCACCTGAACCCCAGACTGGTACCAGACTTACGCTTTTGCTGCCCTAATGTTTATGCAAATAAAATATCTACATTCGCTGTAAATAACTGTGCAAACATACTGGAATACTTGGCCAGAGTCAGGTAGGTATCTTTAGAATACTGGGGAAATTCATGATGATCACATACATACATACATACATACATTACATACTACTATTTACCAAAGATATGCACTAGCAGTACATAGTACGCTTTTTCTAACAGGTCCACTAATAGCACAGGATAACCAGGGTAGTAGACGGAAGGGGAGGTGCGGTGATTGCAGAAGTTCATTTAAGAAATGGTGTGAAGGTGCTTCTGAACATTTTTAAAAGTTTGTTGGGCAAAAGCATAAGATTGTGTTGAGTTTTACATACTCAGAAAAACGTAGTATTATGAACTCTAAAAGGGGTTCTTTGCCTTTGATATTATCAGGAAGAGCAACAACTTATCATCATCTGAAGACCTTTTGTAGATGCAAACCCTGTTCTGCAACCCTGGTCCTTGATGACTCTCTGCCTTGCATACTTTTTAGTAATTTAGAACCTCTGCCTGAGTTAAGTGTGTTAGAGCATGAAACCACAAAATAGACAGGACAGGGGGTCATCCAGGATCAGGGGTGGGAACCACTGCTATATGGCACTTTTTAAGGAAGGATACTGTAAAGTACCAAAAAGAGTCATTTAGTACTATATAGAATCAGTTTTGTTTAGTGTGTGAATGCAAAGCATTGTAGGAATTTGGGCCTCCTGTAATGCTAACAGCAACCTCAGCAGAAGCTAAACAATAGTAATGTGATGAAGAGAGATAATGGTGGGCAATATGCAAAAAATATTACATTATACATAATACAAATACATAAAAAATCATGATATAAAATATATATCCCAACATTTCTCTCATTTTTTCTGATGTAAAATTGAAATGGACAAAACCCAGCAGTAAAATGGTAGTACTGCATTATAAAAGGGTGTGCAAAGATAGCAATAATATAGAGAAGGAAATCAAACAGTTTATAAATACAATAACAATAATAATCAGATAATGACATAATGGGCTCAGATCTATTTCAGCTCATTTCCAAACAGTGTATGCAGTTACTATATGCTTAATTAACAGGTCTAAATCTGCATTTTTAATGACACAGTCATCAAGTGTTGTAGAAGTAGTGATGATATCCATGACACATACTGAAGAGCACATTGTGACCTAATTTATCCTAATAGCGATAATATGTCATGACATGGAACACCCCTAAAGCGAGAGTCTGAATTAGCGCTTGTGATAGACTGAAATGGCAAACAATTTGTGGGGGGGGTATGTCCTGAGGCAAGACAGGTGGGTTTTGGTTGGTTGGTTAGCTGGTGTCTGTGGCCCAGCAGGCCGGATGGAGCAGGGCTGTGGAGTGCAAGTGCTGCCAGGGCCTGGTGCAGTGAGGCTGGGGGCAGCTGGTGGATTCCACCCCTCCCACCAAACCCCCCACTGCCAGCCCACAGGAGGGGTGAGGAGGTTAAGAGCTAACGGAGACACTAACTGGATAATCGGCTTTTATTAAGTGACCTATGCTCCTCAGAGAGAGAGAGAGAGAGCGAGAGACTGAGAATGTGTGAGGGAGCGAGCAGGTGAGCAATACACTTCCCTGAATGCAAACAGAGTCATACATTTGCACACACGAAAAAAAAACAAAAAAAAACTGACCAATAGGAATTCTCCAAACTGACTTGAAATAATAAAAAAAAATATATTGACTTCCATTGAAAGGTAAGTAGGCTTTTTTCCATCTCCTGTAAAGTTGACATTTGGATATTTTTAGGTGTGACAGCAACAATATATGGTGTATATTTCTGAATCCTATTAAATCCAATGAATCCATGTTTTGTGAGTCTGCACACAGAAGGCAATAAACATAATTAGAAGCATTAGCACTATTTAAGACATACTGTAGAAAGGTCCATAGTGCCCGCCGATTGCAAACTCTGTTTCTTTTCTTTCACTCACAAACACACACATACACACACACACACACACACACACACACACACACACACACACACACATCTAAACTTTGTGTCCTGCTGGTCTTTATTATCCACTACATTCTCCTTTGTTGGATTTCAGTCATTTGCATTTATCATCTTTCATCCTTTTTGTTCTGGCCATTCAAACCCTGCAGTTACTAACCACCCCTCTTTGTTCGTAAGTATGTGAACCAGCCATGCATTCAACCATCAAACAGATCCTCTCTCTCTCTCTCTCTCTCTCTCTCTCTCTCGCTCTCTTGCTCGCTTGCTCACTTACTCACTTTCTCCCTCGCTCTCTTTCCCCTCTCTCACTTTCAATTCAATCCATTGCCCTCAAGGTGTTTGGAAAGGCAAAGGCAATTACATTCTTACATTGCAAAAATAAGGTATGATAAAAATTCAGTCTCATCTAAGAACTTCTCAGTCCAGCTCATACTGTTGAGTTCTTTCATAACTCAAAAAAACTTTCTCAGAAAAATTGATTTTTTACAATTAAAAAAGTAAATGCCTCCTCAATAGAAAGAAGCCTCGTTATCTTTTATTTTTTTTATTTATTTTTTTTTACCCTCTATCCCTGTACACTATACACTGGGAAATAGCTTATTGATGTGTTCTTATTGGGGGGTTTATATTGAAAAAGTCCTCACTCCCTTTGTTGGTAGTAGACGCTTACACTGACCAGTTGGTAAAAACTAAACACTCTTTATTTACAGCACTTGATTGAGTTCTGAGCTTCTGAATTAGAATCATCTGGCTTTGATTAGAGCTGGTATAAAAATCTGCAGAATGTTTCCTGAAAGAAATGTATTGCAATCATTTATTAACCTGAAGTTTATACTTTGAGCTTTGAGAAAGTTTCCTTCCCAGCTTGTCTTGTAGATTTTCAATAGGACTGAGCAAGGGCATCACTGAAGGTTTATGGATAGCAGGATCCAAAGGCTTGCTCCCTGCTAAGATGGCCTTCTGAGCTGCCTCCTCTCTTAAAGAGACTCTGTATCATCTACAGGTTGGGGAGTTAAGGTACATGAAATGCATAATGAATGACACTATTAACTCACTAATTAACATCTATGGCTACAGATGTGACTTAGCTGGTAGCACCCTCACTATCTGTGGAGTTGATAAAACTAGTTGGCCATGCAAATCTAATGCTAGCTAGCTTGCTAAAAGCATATAAACTGGGTAAAAAACTCAATATATTTACTGTATCTATACTGGTCATAACTTTCCACAGAAAAATATACATATAGATACCTGAATATTAATGTATGACAATTATGACCAATATAGAAACAGTAATATACAGACAGATATCTTCACTCTGTAACTACCTCCTGTTTTACTGTTTCGCTCAGTATATGATTTATAAGACTTTTAAAAACAATCTTTTGACCATCATATTGTTGTTAGTTGTTGTCCAATGTCTCTCCAGTCTCTATCTCAGCAATCCCCAGGTCCTAGCACCCTGTATCTCTGTATAATAAGTGCATGCCAATTTATAGTATGTGCTATCTCTGTAAGGCTGGTGCAGCCAAATAATGAGACAAGTATTTAAATGACCAATGTGCATTTATTTAAAGTTGAGGAAAAAACATGATTGGGTGGGAGTGGGGGTGGTTTGTGGTTGCATTGTACATCAAAATAAATTACAGACTTGCTGAGTCACTACAAAACTTTTTTCCTAACTCAAACACACACGCATGTACAATCGCGCTTGGATAAAGCCAGTGTTTAAATCAATTGAATCCGGAGCTACTAAAGCATACCCAGGTCTTTTCACAGCAGCCAAAAACACACACAACATTTGAGGATTTATGTTTTTGGTTGTTGTTGTGTTTGAGTATTAAAAATGAAGAAAGCTGCTGTTTTATCTCAGTATGACCGTTTTTGTGGAGCAGCGAATTGTTTTCATGGCAGGGTGTCCTTTAACCCCTCCTTTTACATTTATGGCATTTAGCTGACGCTCTTATCCAGAGCGACTTACAAGGTTACTGGTATTACAGAGGTGGGCCAACATAGTGTTAGGAGTCTTGCCCAAGGACTCTTATTAGTGTAGCGCAGCATAGTCACCCAGACCGGGAACCGAACCCTGAACTCCAACATGGTGTTGTTGTAACTCAATGGCAGGTGGTGGTGTTATCTGTTGCGCCACACCAACCACCTTTTCACCCCTCATTGCTCCCTAGCAGCTCAACACAATGTTCCCCACACAGAGAATTGTGTCCTAGTTCATTTGATAACACAGTTACAAGAAAATATGGAAATATCTATATATATGAAATATCTATATCTATGCTGATTTCCATATTTGTATAAGAAAGAAACATATTTTAATGTAGTTAATATAAAAAGATTTCTATTGAAAATTGTTTTTTCGTTTGTTTGTTTTAGTTTTTTTGGTGCTGCTGTTTCAGCTGTTAATTATCAGGTACTTTATTATTTGTATTATTTTTATGTGAAACTATAAAAAATAATGCTGATGATTTCAATGTATTCTGCTACACACACTTTCCTCTTCTTTTTTGGTATAAATATCAGGTTTTGCCCAAATATGGATTTGACAATTTTCTTTCCAAAGTATTGTATGAAAAACACTACCGACACACTTGGGCTCTTTTAGGGATTCGAACAACTGCTGGGTTTTGATCAGTGTTGTTTTTTTTTTTTATTATTATCTGATAAGTAAACACTGGAATTTTATACCATTTTGCACTGAATAACATTCGTTTTGAATTAATACATAATAAAAGCTGAATGCAAATGTGCTCCTCTTGCACTGTGAGTAGGGCAGAATTCCTTATTTTCTATCCGTTGCATTCTTGCTTTTTGGTGCAGGCTCGAACTGTTTGCTCTGTTTTTTCGCTTCGGGGCTACTATTAATCTCTTTCTCAGTCATCTAAGGTTTCTAAAGTGTAAATCTTAATAAAAACATGCTAGGTGCTTTTTAAAATGCGCTATTACTTACCGCCCTCAATTCATATTACTGTGCCTTTGCTGCAGTTCGGAAGGTATAAACCCCGCTGCTCATACCCTCTATCACTTTACTCTGGTTCCCCTCGCTCTCTCTCGCTCGCTCTCTCTCTCTCTCTCTCTCACACACACACACACACACACACTTTCTCTGCTCTCTCTCTCTCTCTCTCGCTCACTGTGGTGTGGAGCCCACGCGCGTCTGTCTCCTGCGTCTGGAGGAGGAAAAAAAAAAGTTGGAAAATTGATAACAGCTCAGACACGCGCAATAAAGGCTGAGCCCGCGGGCCTCCAGCCGCAGCCGCCATTATGGAAATGCGGGGCTAATTTCCCAGACAAATCGCTCCCTTTTATTCCTTTATTCTCCCGTTTTATCCGTCCCGCTCTCTCCGGAGAACAGAGCTTTTAATGTGAGGCTGCAGTGATGGATCTGCCCCGCTCCCGCAGCGCGTCGTGCGTCTGAAGCGCTGATTTCCCCCCTCTTTACACACACCCTGAAAAATATCACCAATAAAAGAATATAAATAAAGAAATAAACACAATAAAACACCCAGGCTTTGCGGAGAGCAGTTATTAATAGAGGTCTACCAGTAACATTAAAACAACAGTAACGGTGCAGTAAAGTGAGGAAAGCTGAATAAAGTTCTGCCTTTAGGGCTCGTTTTCTGAGAGGTTTTATCACAATGCAGGAATACGTTGTTTATACAAGTAACTGCATCAGCAGACCATCAACAGCATGAACCAACCAACCAATCAGTCATTTTACACAGGGATGATTCATCCTGGACAACTTTTAATGTGTATGCCTGTTTTACTGTTAGGACAAACGCCATGACTATCCATAATATTACAAATAAAGGTGCTGTAGAGGACTGAGAGTTCGGACGATGCCATAAAAGATCCACAAACGTCCTCAAAGAACCGTGTGTGTAATCGAGATGTGCGAGTGTAAAGAAGCTTATTTTAATGTAAATGATTGTTACCAATTTATCTACCAACAAATCTCTATACAGCAATGGCTCTTTGTGGAATTGCACATCCATACACTAAGACAGTTCATTAAATATAGGTACTTATATATAACACATACTGGTCATTATTTGGCTATTTAATAATAAATCATTGCCCTTGTTGTCCTTAAAATAAAAATAGAAAAATATTGTACTCTCACGTACATAGGCCACGATTAATTTCCCCCGAAATGTATTGCATTTATATGAATAAATGTTGCAAACGTAGTAATTAAACGTAGTAATTAAAAACGATACGTGAGAGAAAGAGAAATAAAGAGAAATAAGGCCACAGCGGTAGTGTGTATAAAACCAGCAAAATAACCCATCAAACGAAAAAGCAAATTGGAGGAAACAACAGTTCACACAAATGTGAAAAAGTCTGGACTTTATCCCTGAGGGAATGGTGGTGCATATGGCGCAGAAAGGCGGCCAAAGGGGCATTAAGCGGAGTGAGGCACTGGCACAGAGAGTGTCCAAACAGCACTGACCAGTCAATTATGCTCAATAACCTGTAAAAGAATCAGTGGAGATTTCACACACTGGCACTTCCACACACACACACTGACACAGAGATAACACGCACAGATTGTTATTGTTTTTTAATCGAATTGAAAATTAAAATTCACTAGGCAAAATGATCAGTGTCAAACTTCTCTAAACAAAACAAGCTGAAAAATTGGGAAAGAATCGTTTGTAAATTTACTCCAGATTAGTGTCCATATTATATTATTAAAGTAATTGGTGTTCTCTAATTATAAACGTGTTGGAATGGAATGTAGTGTTCGTGGGCAGATAAAACCTACAGATAGAGATGCTGGTGCATGGCAAGGCTCTCAGATCAACGACTAGTTTTTGTTGAGCCCAACCCAACACAGATAGTGAGATCTGTGCTGATCTCTCGTGGTTTCTGAGTGAAGAGGCTCTGCGTTACCTATTGATTAACAATGTCACGCCTAATAACTTTAACTGCAGTAAGTAGGTTAGTTAGTTAGTAGTTAGTAAATAAGACTACAAAAACAACAAAGAACCAAAGGAAGAAAGAAAAAGCTGTCCCGCCTTTTTACCATTTCTGTGTAAAATATGTAGGTGTGAAAAATATGTAAAGCTTTAAAGAAGATGATGTTGTTGAGGTTCTTTACCAAGTTATAAGGTTCTTCATATGCCGTGTGCTTTTAGGGGGGTCCACTATACGACTTCGTTCCGTTTTGCGCTTTGTTTTATGCGCTGTTGATTAGGATGATTCTAAATATGCAAAATAAAAAAATAACAAATAAGCCATTTACAAGTGCTGAAACACAGGATTAGCCGTGCTGTGCCACGTCCCCGCAGTTGTACAGCGTCTATTTCAGCACATCTTTAATATTGACCAATAGCAAGGAAAAGGTTTTAACATCTTCTACCAATGAAGACACTAGTTGGTTACTTTGAGCTGCAGAACGTGCTTTATTTTTCCCACCGGTTTTCAGAGAGCAGTTACAAACCTCGCCCTTCTGGGTTGGTATTGGCTAACAGTTCGTCCTCGGAAGCTGTCCGTCTGATACAAGCCAATCCACGCATAAATGGGCGGTGCTTTCCGGAATACGGGTGGGGGAAAAGCAGGGTTGTGATGTGAGGGGAAAACTACAATTTTTGAGAAGAGCAGTCTCGAGCTCTTCGAGGTGTGACAGGACACGCGTTACAGCAGGAGGACATTCAACATCATGAGGGGATCAAACACGATGGCCATCAAGGCTCTGAAATCACCGCAGATTCAGTCCCATTTTGCGTGATTAGACTTAATTCACCAACCGCGGGTAACATGGAAAGCGCCCAGAGCCCGAGGCCGGAGCCGTCCTGTAAAAACGCGCACGAGCCCATCCGCTTCGGGATCGACCAGATACTGGGCTCCTCGGACAGCGCCCCGGAGAGCCCCACCGGGACCACCGCAGCGCCCTTCTCTGTCCTGTCCAACCCCAGGATCTCCCTTGCGGGCTCTCTTGGGGGTTCAATGGTGTACGGGGCAAGCAGGGCGGTGGGTCACCGAGGGGTGATTAGGGTACCCGCTCACAGGCCGCTGACCGTCGCCTCCATCCCTATGGGCGCAGCAGCAGCAGCAGCAGCGGGGTTTGGGGCGCTCTGCTTCCCCTGGGTGGATCATAGCCGCAGATTCACCACCAAAGACAGGCTGGCAGGTACAGTATACCTCAGGACTCAGTGAAACTTCTTTTAAAAGTAATGCAGTTTAGTGTTTGAGGACAAAATATGGCTCAGGGTAAAACGTTTTCATTTAAACGAATTCAGATCAATCCAGATACAAGTTTAATAAATCAGTAAAGATCGTCTAACATTATGCAGTGCAATAGAAGTAAAAAAAAATCGTTATATAAAAAGTATAAATGCATATCAAACTTAAGCAAGACAATTAAACGTACAAGTAGCAAATAATGTCATACGCGATAATAAAATTCATCACGTGATAATACGTACTTTCACGTGGTCATACTATTTTTCCCATTTTTACTTTTCTGTAAGAGCGTCGTAAAAATGTATATAAAATAGAAAAACAAATGTTTAAAATATTTGGAATGGTTATATTGATAAAGAAATAGTTATATTAATAACATGCTATTGATGTGTGATAAATGATAATACAAGAATAAAGCAGTTTATCTAATAATAATAATGAACAACAACAACAACAACAACAATAATAATAATAATAATAATAATAATAATAATAATAATATGTATTGAGCAGGAAAGACTGGGATACAATAGGCTCTGGCCTTTAAATTGCTTTCTGCAGTGCTCCTCTGTCTGTGTGACATCTAACATTGCTGAGGTTACATGTCCTCGCTGGGTTTGGGTGACTATTACAGTTTTTTAGACCGTGCTGCTCTTTACCAAATCACTTCCATATAAACCCACTTTTACAGTGTGGAGCAGCAGAAGCCCACTGGAGTACTATAAGCAATCTACTGTCAAACACGAACCGATTCTTCTCAACTTATGTCACACTTATAGGCAACAGAAACCTGTGTTCAAGAATATCTATTGAAATGCAGACGTTTTTGTTCAGGAAGTGTTTACGAAATTACTATTGTGTTTTATATGAAATACCAATAACAGGTCTGGATGATGATTGAAAAAGAGCGCAATGTGAAATAATTATAGTTTTATTAAATATTCAATCCAAATAATTTTACCGTCAACTCACATGGGCTCGTTAGTAGTGGGATTAAAATAATTTTAATTATTGATTATTTTCTTTTTTTATCCTGGTTGCGGTTAGTAGCACCTCCTACAGGCCGTTCTACTGTTTCATATATATATATATGTGTGTGTGTGTGTGTGTGTGTGTGTGTGTGTGTGTGTGTGTGAATGAATTTGTATTTAGTATTCTTTCTTTCTTTCAGTGGCCAGAATTGTCTCACCTTTTTTCATCCACACTAACGCCATGCCTCGGTCATTCATTCTCCATCTTTTGCTTTGCCAGATTGCCTGGATGAGAAATTCCATTGATTCTATTATTATTCCATTCTAATGAGAAGTTTTATATAGGACTTTTCAACAAACCTTCAAAAAGTTCTATTGTTCTATTCAAGTTCTATTCAAAAGCACTATTGTTACAATTCAACGATTCTTCAGCACCATTTAGAATTCGCTAAGACTGTTGCCCTTGTTATATATATATATATATATGTGTGTGTGTGTGTGTGTGTGTGTGTGTGTGTATATGTATATATAGGCTATATTTGTTTGTTTAGAGGTTTAAAGCGAGATTTATGCCTTTTGCGTTCTTTCTTGGTTTATTTCATACAGTTCTGCTTATGACAGCAGCATGCAGAATACACGTCTCTCTGCACGCAGGATGTCTATTTTCATAAAAGACAGAAATCCAACACAGTGACTGTTCTATGCTCTATAGACTGGTGGTGAAGACCAGCATGCCTGCTTTAAATCAGACAGACTGTCAAAGACAGTGTTCTGTTTAGGTAAGTGTGTAAGGGGCCGTGGGCCTGCTTCTCACGTGACTTCCTCGAATTAGAATAAGTTAGAAAGGGGCAGCTATTAATCATGAGGGTCCTGTTATTTGACCATGCTTTCAAAATGTGTCCTCACAGTCCCTCTTTAAATAACAACAATCCACTGTATTTTAAGAATATTTTATTTCATTTCAGCAAAAAATAAAGAAGACTGTCTAAAAAGCTCATTTTAAACTTGGGTCCAGAAGCCAGCTTAGGCTTCATTGAACATATTGGACAATAACTGAATCATAACTAGACACAGTGGCGTAGGCTTTTTTACAGTCCCGTGCTTACAGTGTGTTTGAGGCACTGGTGGATGTCTTCCCTCGCCAGAAGTTTATCTCCTGCTTCAGCGAGTCCACTGAGTACGGCATGCTGCTTGCGCGGCTTCTCCTCGCGCCCCCGTGTCCATCGCTTTTGCGGTGCGTCTGAGGGTCGGAAAGTCGGCCGACGATGTTCTCGGCTCCCTCCGCGCCATTCGTCTCGCTACGGCACTGGCACTTGCACTGGCCCTGGTACAGCCCACCGAACATCACAAAGCCCCCCAGCACCTCCGTGATGCCGCCTGTGTAGCCCAGCACTATGCAGTATCCCACACGGATGTCGCTGGACGGCGAGTTGATGTAGGTCAGGATATGGTGATACCATGCCACGGGGATGATGGCCAGAACCCCGGAACTGAAGATGAGGAGGCCCCCGAGTCCTCCTACCGACCACCTCGGCTTGTCCGTCCAGCAGTGGGTCCCAATAGTGACCACGGCCAGGCCGATGAGGGTCACGATCAGACTGGCTACCATCATCCTCCGGGCCACCTCAATGATTTGGTTGTTGAAGTACTCGTTGTCCTCATGGTTGCACAGGACGTCCCGAGACGCCGTGAAGGACTTGCAGATGTCCCATATACCCTGGTGAAGCACCAGGTCCTGAGGATGCCCGCTGATGTTGTGGATGGTGCGCCAGTTTGGAGCCACCGTGCTGGTCAGGTCCAGGATCCAGCCACAGGGAACAAAGACCAAGCCTAGCAGAAGAACTCGAGGAGTTCGCATGGTGGACTTCAGAATATTCATGGTAAGAAGAGATTGCGTTTTGAAGGCTTGTTTCTGAAACTTGGAGAGGGTGGATCCCTCAAACTCCCACGGTTGAAGGCCATCACGTGGTCAGCTATTCAAAAGGCATCAATACGGCCTCGGGTTTCGATAGCGTTGTATTACAATCCACGATGAATGCTTTTGGCATCAAAGGAGCCTAATGGAAGTATACAAGTCTAGAATGTGACAAACATGTATTTTAACCTGATTAATGAAACAGTGTGGGTGCAAAGACAATCAACTTAATTTCAGTGGGTTTCAATTTCATATCTAGAACCCACCGGCTGCTCTCCGACGCGTGACTTCTTAGCCATCCAGGTCCTCAGAGCTTTGGCTGCCACACCACCTCTCCTCTTCTGCTTATAGGTTTCATCCTCATGGGGCTTCTACTTTCAGGATTTTAATATGAAGTTTTCACTCTTTTTCCATTGTAAGCCTCACTGTTCATTTTTACTGAAGTAGTTGGCAGGCTGCCACTTGCACTCCCCAAATCATAGGTACGAAATGCAGGAGACATTAAATTAATTTATATTAGAATTCGTCATCGGATTTGTTAAACGGCTGAATCGCCATCTTTTATAATTTCATAGTGCGGATTAATCTGACTTTTCTCTATATGAAAATGTTTATTTGTCCATTTTGAATGTGAGAAGACAGTAATAAGCACAGAAAGTGTATTCATATAAATATTATTACAGTTAAAATCTTAACCATCGAATTGTTTTAAACGCAATTACGTAGGCGTCAGTATATGTCAGAGATGTTCGTATATCTGTAAAATATTGTAAATAATATTGCTATATTTTATTTCATGCTATTTTTGATATTGCTGTTTAGGTTTTATTTTTACATTCTTCAATTTTACATGTTTTCTTATTATTTCGTTTTGTCGCGACTTTGAGATCAATCTCGTTTTTTTTTTTTTTTGTTAGCTTGTTTACTGGAGTTTTTTATTTTGAGAATTTGAAGGGGACTTTGAGTACAGATGATGTAGATATACATGTCTAATAAATAAAATCACATGTTAATGTTAATGTCACAATGTTAATCGTCCAGTACTGATTTTCTCTGATAGTGCTACGTAGTGACTTTAAGTCTGTAATGGTGTGGCTCAAAATAAACGATCTCTCAAGTAGAAGTGATATCGGACCAACTTATTAAAAGCAACAACACAACGCTTCCTTTGTATAGTTACGTTGTAGTTTTTTTTGTGCACACACGAATCCATTAAATCATCATAATAAAATGCTAATTTATCCTTATGTAACTGCTGATGTCATTATAAAGTGCGTTTTCTTGCGTTTTCTTGCGTTTCTTCCTCTCAGTTCCAGCTCTCCTCCCTCTGAGTCTCACCCGTAGGGTTGGTCACCCGTACCAGAACCGTACTCCGCCCAAACGAAAGAAACCGCGCACTTCCTTTAGCCGTGTGCAGATCTGTGAGTTGGAGAAGCGCTTCCACAGGCAGAAGTACCTGGCCAGCGCAGAGCGCGCGGCTCTGGCCAAGAGCCTAAAAATGACCGACGCTCAGGTCAAAACATGGTTCCAGAACCGCAGAACCAAATGGAGGTGAGTGGACACAGTGTGAGGGAGAAGTCGTTTTTATCCTGAACACTATCCATCTACCTGTTTGTCTGTCTGTCTTGTTCATTCATCCATTCATTCACGTATGAACTTCGAATCCTTTCTGTACCTCTACAGGCGACAGACGGCTGAGGAGAGGGAGGCTGAGCGACAGCAGGCCAATCGGATGCTGCTCCAGTTGCAGGCTGATGTGCTGCAGAAGTCCATCAGTGAATCCGTGTCCGTAGATCCCCTGTGTGTGCATAACTCGTCCCTGTACGCCCTGCAGAACCTGCAGCCGTGGGCTCAGGATAAACCAGGGAAACTGGCCACCGCTACTTCACTAGCCTAGAGTCTTTGGGGATGTGTAACACAGGTTTTGTACAGTCTACATGTGGTTTAAGGATGAGCAAATCTGCACAGATTACTCAAACACATTGAATTCAGTATTTACATTACACTTCAGTGACACAAGAGTGCAATTAAGGGGTTATTAAGATATTTGAATTACATTAGAATGTTAATGAAGACAATTTTTGCACCTATTGTGGAGTCAGCTCCCCCTACTAAAATAGAAACCACGGAGATCAGTCATTTCTTGAGGATTTGAGTTAAGTTGCACCAATATTCTACTCATAAAACATAGCATTTGTGACTGGGTCATGGTTTGTTAATTGGGTCATGAATCAGCAGTGAATGTATTAGTAGCATTATGTGGCGAGTGTAAGCTGTGCAGACCTTTCACAAAATACAGATATTGAAGATAGGGTAAAAAAACTGCCAACACAACAGGGTTTACTTTCCTAAGGAGATGATACTAAGGGACAGTGTCCAGACGGTCTGACACAGAAATGTCATCTTCATGCACTGTTTTGTTTGCTTGCAAAGTCTCCTGTTGCAGTGTCGTTGGCACAGTGTTTGGACTGGAACATCCAGTTACATGCTTGAATTTTGATATAAATGGGAATAGTGTGCATTTCTACAATACCGTGTTGAAGGGGAGGCTCACCATATATTTATAAAATCTGACCTATGTTTACTTCCTCTGTGACTAATCAGCAGATGAAAGAATGTTGCATATGAGCCTGTGTGAGCTTCTTTTAGTAGCAGTGTCAGGTTCCTAAATGCTCATTGTCTTTGATGTACAGGAAAATATGGTTTGGCTTTCAACATTTTAATTACAAATCCCTGCATAACTTTGTTCTTTTATCTCTTAAAAAAAGTCTTTACAAGCTTTGTTTTATCTTTTATCAAATTGCTAATGCTAAGTCATGGATTTAATATCTAAATTAGATCCACTTAAAATGTTTGAGAAGATTAGGTGAAACCCTCCTCCTTCAACTCTTTATCATATTTTCTTATTAAAGGACAAATGCTCTCAACGTTGTAAATCAGTTATCGTGATGCAGGTTGAGCCTAATCATTGGCTAAATTGTAGTGTTATATTTTTAATCTTGCTTCTCAGAGTAACTACTGGTCTAGAATCTACTCCTGTCAGTAAAGTCAACTGAAAAAGGTGTGGATTCTAATAGTAGATCAGCACATACTCTGAGAAGCCTTGTGAATATAGGTCCTGAATTCTGTGAATAGAAACAAGGCCTATATTCTAAATGCTTAGTAAATGGGTGGAAAATGTCTATTAGAAAATCTTCGTAATGTAAATACAGTGGTCTGTAAAGGTTTGGGGAGCCCTGGTCAACATTTCTGTTATTCAGAATAGCTAAGTGAGTAAAAGATGGCATATTTTCCAAAAGGCACACAGTTACACATATATTAAAGAAGTGTGTGAAGAAACTATTTGTAGCAAGATCTACTTTTTTACTCTCATCTTCTACAGTTTAAAAAGGAAAAAGAAAGCTGTAGGCACCTGCATGACCCATTTGTCCATCTTGCATGCACTGCTCTTTTGAATACAGATTTTTGAGTATGTTTAGGTCAGGGGCAACAGGGGCCATGGCTATCAGGATCATTATCCTGCTGTAGAAGTTTTATGTCTTATTGCCTTCAGCTTTTTAAAATATTGTTTTTGTCTTTTCCTGGAATTTGCTAGTATTTAAAGCATGATCTATCCACCCCATGTCTTTCATGAAATTATGCACCATTTTTCTCAAAACAGTACCTTTTCATTGTGGCCACATACATTGTCAGTCCACAAGGCAATATCCCAAGGCTTTCACCAGGCCTAAAGTTTCCATGGTTATATTTGTGCAGGTACCGCTGCACAGTCCACTGGAGTCTGCTAATTTTTCCTCAAGATCTTTTACAGCCAGACAGGGGTTTTGAATTTCCTTTCTAGAAATCTTACAAGCAGTTCTCTTAGAAGGTTGTGTTCATCTTTCAGACCTCAACTTGACCTACATCATTCCTGTTAACTGTCATTTCTTATTACATTAAGAACTGATTAAACAGATACCTGATGCTTTCTTCCCAAAGCCTCCTGCTTTGTGGGCATCAATTATTTCATTATTGTACAGTAGAGTGCTAGACAGCAGCTCTGAGGAGCCCTTGGGTGCTGATTGTTGGGACTATGGAGTCAGAGTATTTATTAAGCTGTGGAATTTGCATCACCTGGCCTTTCAAGACATAGCCCTAATAAGCTAAATATATGCATTCTGAGAGCTCAAATCTCTTGGGGTGTTTTTTCACAAGCATTTTGCACAAAATTGTGCAAAACAAAAAGAATACTCCAATCTCTGTTTAAATTGTTAAACAGAGTGTTTAATATTTAACTTTAATGCATTTTGGTGATTAGTTCATCTTCTGCTCACAGACCTATTGGCAGGAACAGACAGAACCAGAGGTGCCCAAACTTTTGCATGCCACTGTAATATTGATCATAATATCTGTTCTAAGATGTTTTGACAAATGTTGTCTTTCTTGATCTGTTTATAATTTAAGCAAAATGGGTGTAAAATATATAACACAATCAGCATTTTTCTTTGAAATTTTTTATTGTTAAATATCATTTTTTACAGCAACAAGAAAGTATGTTTCCTGTGTCTGTCTGCCTGCTCGTCTGTCTGTCTGTCTGTCTGTCTGTCTTATTTTTATCAACCTGTTTGCTTCAACAATCAAAAAAAAAACAAAGCACAAAGTCGAGCAACTAATTGACGCATCACTTTTGCACAGATTATACTGCGCAATTATTCTGCTTGAAAATAATGAACAGAGAGGTAAATATGGCCCATGAGGTGTTTCCTCTTCATCTCTCTGAAGATTCTGGTCACAGTGAGTGGAGGTATGGCTGTGTGAGTAGCGCACAGTGCTCAACCAAGTTGCTTTTCTGTACACTGTCAAAACTGGAGGAGCCAAAATGGATTTTTTTATATTATTAAAAAGACAATTTAAGATTTACTTAAACACTTTCCATAGATGGTATTTTAGAGAACAATTATTGTAGGCAAGGTGTGTGATTGTGGAAAGCCTCAAGTTCTCAGCAATTGGTAATGAACCAATATTATATTATCTTAAGGTCCTTTAAACCTTTAACTGGTTTTCATTCTCAGATGTCTTTTACAAACATGGTTCCTTAGGGAATCAAAAAATGGCCCTTCTATGGTAGTAATCCTAAAATATTTTATGGCAACTTTTTTAGCAGTGTACAATCACAACTCTCCTCTAAGAACATGATTTTTAAAACCAGTCATTAAGGTCATCCATATAGCACATGTTATTGCTCTGCTCTAGCTCCAAACACACAACTAGGGGATCTCCAGAAGATCTACCTTTCTGCAGGTTTCTGTAGGTTTCACATATCTAACTCAGCTTATTCAGCCAACCAAGCGCTTCTGAAGTTAGTAATTAGATCAGGAAGAAGTTAAGGTTGGTTCTGAAATCTGCATGAAGGTAGATCTCCAAGATCTTACAAGATCTCCACAGGCGTGGTGACCCCTAGTTAAAGAATACTAAATGCTAGTAGAGTTGTGTTGTGAGCTGGGTTAGAAGAAGTACATGAACCACCGGATAAAGACTAATAAAAATATTAACCACTACTCTTACATACTTCAAAATTGATATTTGATTGTTCATAAATGTGCATGACTTGAGTATAGGCAAATATTGATTAGTTATGAAGGACGTAGACAGTAAACCACAACTCACTATAGCTTTGCAGTAAATAGATTTGGTAGATTAAAATGGCTGGCTTGAGTTTGAATGGCTTGAACCTCTGGCTTCATAAATAGTGTCTCTCAGTCATTGACACCCAGGTAAACAATATTTATGTATCCATTTTTTCAGTATTAGTGAGACTTGAAAT
Organism: Salminus brasiliensis; assembly: GCF_030463535.1. Lineage (NCBI taxonomy): Eukaryota > Metazoa > Chordata > Actinopteri > Characiformes > Bryconidae > Salminus > Salminus brasiliensis. The sequence goes on from NC_132879.1 coordinate 16,698,727, forward strand.
ATACACTACTACCGTTCAAAAGTTTGGAATCAAATATTTTGTTATTTTAAATCCAATAATAATATAGCACAATGTAGATTTAAACAGTGACAACTATACAGCATTTTAGATTTTTTACTGAATATGTTAAGTATACTTGGGGGAAATGAAATTACAATCAAGTTTAAGTAATTATCTATTTAGAATCATTTTCTGTTAGGGTTTCTACCCTGAGTTTTTACCCCATAAATAATTAGGGTAACATTTCCATGATTCCCAAGGAGCTCGCTGTACATATGTCATGAGTCACAAAGAGATCCTGTCCACTGGTGGTGCTGTTTTGCCAAATACATACAACATTGAGAGTCCAATGTCACCACAGCATTCTGATTTTCTCCGCTATGGAGCTTAAAAAAAGGAAGTGATAAATGTAAACACCTGCGGGAATGGATATTGATTTTATGAGAATGTCACTCTTGATGTTCTACAGCCTTCTTTAAATTGTCTATAGCCTTATTCATTGTACTCAAACTTTTTTCTGATTTTCAGTTCCCTACTACTGAAATCTTCAAAGCCAAACATAATGTGTATATTGTAATTTATGTTTATCTGCAACCCAGTAGGCTTTATTTTACTGAAAACATTCTGTCTAAATCAAAAGATTCTAATGATTCACATGTTATTGAATGGTAGTGTTACCCATTTCAACCAAACAAACAGCTCTCACAGTATAATGTACTGCAAGTACATTATGATGTATTCCAATACATTACAAAATTGTATTAAAACAATACTAACAGGTAGGGAGGAACACACAGTCCCCACAGACCCAAGTAAAATAATGGCTTACTTATCCCAATAGACGAGCTTCTCATTGTCTACATCTTGAGAACAGGCACCATATACCTCTGATATCTCTCTTTTTAATTGCTTCACAGTGTGTGGATGTATGGCTATATGATTATTGAGCATTACTGATTTTGGTAATTCACAGCTTTCACATAGTATAACAGTGAACACAGCATTTACAATGAGTGTGACTAATGCAATGTGGCATGACTGTGTAAAAAACACACACTGACCTGCTGCCAAACCTTAATCTCTCAGATAACACCAACTTACACAGGTAGGACTTCCCCAAATATCTGACGATGTCACACAGAAAGACAGGCCGACAGAGACAGAGATGCCTGGACCTAAGACCAACCAGCAAGCACTAACACATAAATTACACTGTAATACTGTAGTACAAAAACACACAGACAACAGAAACACACACAGACCAGATTCAATACTTCAAGCAAGGAGCAGCGCAGAAATGTGGCGGCAACCTGTTTTTCCACAAATAATACAGACCAACACTATCAGAGACTCACTGTCATTGTGATGTTTTGGAAAAGGGGAGCACCACTCAAAAATAGACTAAGACAAAGTCTACAATTGAGTTTGTGTCAGTCTAATAACACTATATTGGTACATAAGACATTGCTGAACAGCCACATGTAACACACATACGCCTAGCTGATATCGGCCTAAATCCAGCGTTCCTCAGGACTAGTCATGCTAATCCTCAGTTAGCTTGATTTAGAGAAGCCTATAAATTGCCTCATATGATGTTTTCATAAGATCCTTTAGGATTTATTAAAATAGAACTCTCTCTAAAGCCATTAGCTTTGAGCTATGCTAAACACAAGCTGTATTTATCCATATGCCAACATGCTTTCTGTCCTTGCCTTAAAGGTCATGCTGAAATGTTTTATCAGCTGCAATACCGCCTACTTTCAAGAGAAGTTAGTGCTGCCGATGTTCCAATCGAAGACATCTTTAGGCCAGATGTTTTTTTTTTATAAACTATTAGCACATCAAACAGATCAAACCGTACAGTAAACATGACATTTATGTTTAAGTTGTCCTATGTAGTGTTTACTGCATCTTCCCTCACGTTAATGTCCCACATTAATCTAACCATTTCCTTCTGGTCTGTAAGTGGCTTGCAGGACAAATCTGAAAGGGCTCTGAGGCATAGAGCGTTCTGAAATGAGCAGCATCAGGAATCTGTTCTGTAGTCCTATTTAGATTTTGTAATTCAGAAAACACATGGTTTGGATAAAGAGGGAACTCAGGACACTCATACTTGTAGCAAATAGATGGATGACTTTGCCTTGTGCCTGCAATTAGTTCCTGTATGTCCTTGACAGAACAGAAAGAACCCAGATATGTATCATCAGTTGTGATCTGACCAATCACATACTCTAGTCACATTGACTTTAACTGCTCAGGCTTCAAATAGTTATCTACACCCTTCTTGTTTTCCAAAAAACATGCACTTTCCCTCCTAGAAAAAAACAGGCTATAGGATATAGCATTACAAAATTATAAGATTATTAGCTCTACTGCTTCTAGAAAAAACTATGCTCTAAACCTTATCACTGTTTTATCTGAGACACATAAAGGTCCCACACAAATAAAATAAGTGAAGCACCTTATTCTATATCGCTAACAGGCTATTTGGAACATTAAACACATGTAACCTTGAAGAGGAACAGCAACAAGGGTGAAAGTGACAAGTCTCAAAAAAAAGAACAAGGGTCAGGATTCCTGGATAACAACTTGGCAATCTGCATATTACCATGGTAACGTGATGATGCTATGCATGTCCAGCTACAGAAAGTGCTACAGGTTACCAAGGTGATATGAAGAGAATGGGATGGAGTAGCCACTTTTCCCTCTCCTCCTGGAACAGGGTTTGCAGAAAGTTTATCAGTCTTCTTATTTCTTTTCCCCCTCTGTTCATGTTCTGCCTTCCATCCTCATCTCCTTTTAAATCACATTCTCAAATAGCTGCAAAGATCTCATGATGTTTTCATCCTAAAGAGAATAGAGAGAGGAAAGGTCATAACTCTACCTATCAAAGGGAACACCGTATCACAATGGCAGGACCAGTGTTTTTATATTGCAGTGATCTATGTGAACACTGGAGGGCAGTACACATTAGGAATAGTAACACTGAAGCAACCTTTGTGGTTAGCTTATCTAGGGGTGACCAGTTAAGCAAGGCACAATTAGTCAACCTCATTTCTTTTTTTTAATTTGAAGATAATAATAGCCCCAGGGCTGATTCATCTTAAAAAATGGACAGGGTATAGCCAGGGTAAGACATACCTAAACAGACTAGCTATTGTCGCAATGATTGTTTTATACACTGATATTAAATACAACTGTCATAAAATAAGCCAGTAAAGATAGGAAAATGACAATTACTGGTTATTGTGGGATATAAAACAAAGCAAACGCACCAAAGATAAAGTAAAACTGACTCAATAAAGTGGGATACTATGGTTAGCCCTGCTTACACAGACAGAGCATACATAGTGACTAATTCTCAAATTAAACCAGGTGTGTTTGAGCAGCAAAATGACCACACTGTGCAGGAATTCAGTCCTCTGGGACTTCCTCATCCTTGCCTAATAAGAAAGAAAAATGACTGAATAAAATGACTGATACCTCTTGACATGATAGTATGAACTCATCAAGAGTGACGACACCATCTCTGTTTTTGTCCATTTTCTGCAGAGAAAAATGAGAAATGCAATGATTTCCCAAATGAGAACTATGAAAGCATTTTTAGACACATAGGAGGGTGTAGGTACGGAGGGAGAGAGGGATTAGGCAGGGAGAGAGGGTGTAGGTAGGGAGGGAGGATGGGTGTGGGTAGGGAGGGAAGGAAGGGAGGGTGTAGGTAGGGAGGGAGGATGGAAGTAGGTCGGAAGGGAGGGTATAGGTAGGGAGGGAGGGTGTAGGGAGGGAGGGAGGGAGGATGTAGGTAGAGAGGGAGGGTGTAGGTAGGGAGGGAGGATGGGTGTAGATAGAGGGTGTAGGTTGGGAGGGAGGGAGAATGGGTGTAGGTAGAGACGGAAGGAGGGGGGGGTAGGCAGGGAGATTTGACAGGTGCGTGTGAGAGAGAGAGATTAAGCAAAGAGTGAGTTATGACCTCTCCCACAGATCTTATAGGACTTTTAGCGCCTGCCTCTCCTCCGTAATCACTAGTTTATTTTAAATCGGAGGGACGTGGAAACAGCCTGAGGGTCCTTCAGGAGCGTTTGAACTGTTTGTGATGTGTCTAAATTACCCAGCGCAAAATTCTGTTCTGCACTGAATACTGAATGAACTGCCATACTGGCCATATACTATATGATCTGTCAGACCTCCTCCTGTACCAGACCTCTTCAGTTTTCTCCAGTTTCCAAGAGCCTTTTGATGGTGTACGAAAGTGTACTAATGACACTCTGGTCAATATGTCTTTCCTTGTTAAGGGTCTTTCCCTAGTCATTATAATTGCAATCCCCACATGCCCTGTTGTCTAACTACTGCAGTAGAGAGTGCAGTAACACAGTCTGGTTCAACACTGCTTTAATACATAAAGGGTTGGAAAACCTTCAATTACATCAATTTTCAAAGCTTAATTCATGTCATATCTATCAGCTGTTAAAAAAAGGCCATTGTCCATAAAAAGGCCATTTTTTATACAGTTTACATTACATTACTTCCTGCAAATGCCCTGACAGTTTACTGCTTGTCATTTTAGGTTACTGGAGTTTTCAATGTACTTTTAAAACACTAGGCTTAAATGTAAACGAAAACTGGACAAAATGGGGACGTTCTAAAACTTTTGACCAAATCTGTATATATTTTTTATGAACAGGCAGACAAATTCAGCATGATCTGTCCAATTCAAGAGACAGCATTTCTGACCTGAAAGAAAGCATCCACGTGCTGCTTGGGTGCATCTGTCTTCAGCGCAGGATATGTGTACTTCCCCATCATATCATAGATCGCTCTTACAATGTCTGTCATCTCCTGCACAGTTCAGTACACACAAAACACACACACACTCACATGTAAGATCAGCCCTGTGTGTGCTTGTTGGGAAGGATGCGGGTGATGGGTTGTTAGAATGATTGTCAGGTATTTGCACACACACATATACATACCTCCTTGTTAATATAGCCATCTTTGTTGATGTCATAAAGGTTGAACGTCCACTGCAACTTCTCCCTTGTAGAACCTCTTAATAAGATGGACAGAGCTGTTACAAAGTCCTGAGTGAGAAAGAGAAAGGGTGAGAGTAACAGAGAGAGGAGGGTTAGAAAAGACAGATGCAAGAAAGCTATGTGTATTTTTAGTCTCTTTGTAGTCACTCTAGTGAGGGTACAGAGTTGGATGAAAAGAGGTCAGGAGAAAGAGCCTTTTTGAAAAAACAGAATGACAGAAAAATAAAAAAGTGTGTGTGTTAGTGTGTGTGCTGAGGCCAGACACAGAGTGATCAGAGAAAACAGAGAGACTCACCTCAAACTTGATAGAGCCACTGTGGCCTGAGTCAAAGGCATTGAAAAGATAGTGGGCATATGTACTGGCATCTACAGGAAAGAGTGCAGAATAAATTTGTTAGGCCAATTAAGGTGCACAGGCACAACATCTTGCTTTGTATCGCACTCTTATAGACATAGTGTCTAAACTTAAAGGTATCTTTAAATTTTTGGCCTATTCAAACTAGCTGAGGTTTTTCTTGGGTAAATACCAAAGCTATATTTTAACTTTTGTAAGTCGCTCTGGATAAGAACGTCTGCTAAAAGCCTTAAATGTAAATGTAAATGTTAATGTACGTACCTCCATGAGGAAAGAACTGTGAGTAAATCTGTTTGAAGGTCTCTTCATTGACTACCCCGCTAGGACATTCCTAAGAAAGGTGACACAAAAGATGGAGAGAGAAAGAAATGCCTAAGGTTAGAATAAGGCCAAAATCTACTGTAACTTGTAATATGAAGGTGCGCAGGTCTGGCGTGTCCATATAGACAACTGTATAGGGTGGCACTTCAGCAAGGGGGGGCAAACATGTCATTACTTTATCCAGCTCTTTATGATTTTTGCCACCCTCTTCAGTGCCAGTCTAGTCCCTAAAGGGAAGTTAAATTTTACCCTATTTCCTAACTCGGTGACATGTGAGAAGAAGTGGAGGACGTGGACTAAGCAGAGTGGAACACCATATTGCAAATTAAACCAGTAGGGAAAAAAGTTAAATATTTGCTTTGTGATTAAGTTAGCTAACTAGCAAATCAGTCTGGCTGTCAAAGTCTTTCTTTGGATTAAGTGGCATCTGAATCCAAACCCAAAAAGGAGACTAAATTATTGTAAAGGGAAATAGACTGAAAACATTCTAACTGTATCCACTGCAGTGTTTTGTGAATCGGCAGCACACTTGTCTGTGTATGGTCTTTTGTGTGGTTTGGCCTATGTGCTGTGATGTTACAAATCTGCTGAGGCAAACATATTTTGCCTGAAGGTGCTCAGGAAACCCTGCAGTGTTGAATGCAACAAGTGAATTGCATAATCCGTACTCAGTATTAGTATAGTTATCAGGGTTGAGGAAATACAATATTCTCCTAATTGTCAGACAATGTTTGAAACTCTTTCTGGTCTACACAAGATATGCAGTTTTAAAGTGGTTGGCTTAGGGGTGCAGTAGCATTTCTTCCAAAAAAAACAAAAAGGGATTTTTGTGCCGTTTTTCACAATGTCAGTAATCAACAAAGGGCCTGTGTGAATAGCAGCCATCCAACCTATCCAATCTAGAAGCATTGGCCATATTTTTTTAGTTGTTGCCCAACCAACACGCTCATGTTGAATTCACATGGGTGGAACGTGGGCATGGGTTCTGAGTGGGGTTTCAGGTGGGCATGGGTTCTAAATGGGGTTGTATTTGTTGTTACTGGAACCCAGTTGGGCTTCCCAAATGGGCCCCATCATCACAGCCCACCTCAATTTGCTGAGTCCCATCTAGGCATCATGTACAGTGTACAACTCAAATGGAGCGTACATTTAACCCCTCCTGGACCCATCACTGACACTGTTGGGCATCCATATGTGAGGTCGACATAGAACCTGTGGACAAAACTTTCTGGTTTCCAATTGGGCTACCCATAGACACCTCACATCATATGGAATATCTCACTCCTGCTAATTATGCTAATACAATGACAGAATTCAAATGACATGGTTTGGTGATTTTATATGTGAAAAGTAAAAGTTTACTATGTGTAACAGTAAACAACCTTAAGTTTGGCATTTCGCACAGTTTCTCTTTTTTGCTGAATAACATAAAAAATAACTTAATTATAAATAAGTTAAATATAAATATATAAATATATAACGTAAATAAACAGTATATGTGCACTAAAAGTGTAGAAGTGGTTGGTATAGGCTAACAACACTCTCTATGGTTGTCTCTTTGGCAGGCTGGGGTCCGAATACCTGGCTGGACAAGCACATCACCATTTAGTGTGACGAACGCATCAAGATGCTGGATGCACTTCAGTCCTTCTTTCAGTTCAATAGTGCTGTTTACTTGCATGTGGGTTTAAGCTACTCTACACACCTCTGATTCCAGTTGAGAAAGACTCTGACCCTGTTTTGAGCTCCACTTAGGCTAATTTTAAATGCTTCTTTTCAACAAGGGGACATGTATCCTCCTGAACAGATTAGTCAGCTACAAATGCTATTATTTATAACCTACATACATACCCTCAGCTAGCTGTCCGTTCTGCCCTGCCCATGCCCATGCCCAGGCCCGGCTCACAAATCAGGAACACAGGCTTGTGTGTGTGTGTGTGTTTGTGTGTGTTTGGTCTATTAATACATACATTTTTAAAGCCCCTGTAGAGCACCTGTAGCTCTCTCTTGCTAAAGTTGGTCTGAGCTTCCAGCTGATCCAGGCCCTCCGGACGATGACACACCATCGTCATCTCCAAATCATCGTCCACCTTATCTGCAGAGTTAAGGAAGACAGAAAAAAAGACTGTTGAAAGGCAAAGTCAAGCTCTGGAGAGAAGCAGGGTCTTTCTGCCAAGTCCACCGGGAAACACACAAACCACTGTGTGTCCTCTACTGCTATGCCCTGAGGCTCTTCAGGGTCTAATGTTAATGGCTGGGGTAATGGGTGAAGGAGCTGTCACGCATGGCACGCATGCGCACACATGTACACAGTCATGCATAAATGACTTAAACATACATGTGTGGTCTACACATGTATGTTTAAGTCATTTATGCATAATCAGCTCTGTACAAATCTCAGAAGGTCACTGTCATGAAACCCCAGAAATAGCAACTTTACAGGAGAAGGGAAAAACATTTTGGAGCATTTCTATTGGTCCTTTCATCATGAAATGTTGAAAAAATGTAAAGATGAACTTCTAGATTTATGTTATGTCAAAAAATTCAAATAAAAAATGGAGATACATGGTTTTGACAGTGACAATGTGATTAAGTATCAAGTAAATATCTTCAATATCTACTACTACTACTACTAAAACACTGGATCCCAAAGAGCCACTGAAATACACTGAAAAACACTACACGCACACGCATTATCGTTGGGATTGTTGCTATGGGCAATATTTCACCTTCACACACTGACACTACCCAGCTCCCTCGAAAAACATGCATGCGTGCATGCACACACACATTGTACTCCTATCATAAGACAATTAGTGCAATTAGTATTAGTTTCTGCTAACATGTGTCACAGTTTACCTATCATTAATGTGTGGTTTCTGCAAGATTACTACACTGAATTAAACAGTAAGACACAGTTAACACATCGCCCAGAGTGATACACAGAAAATCACAGCAGAGAACAAGCTAAATGTAAAACCAGTACAGAGTTCATATCCATCTGCATCCATACAGTTCAATGTTTTTAAATGAACATCAGTCCATCAGTTCAATTGAACATAATAATGAACATCAGTTCATTATTATTACGTTAATTAAATTGCCCGCGTGCAATTTTCTAGAATTATATATTTATGTTAAAAAATAAGGTTAATAAAATAAACAACGTTTTAGACCTATATCTGATCCTCTACCATTTGTTTCTACTATTGTGCACGGCATTCTCAACACTTATGTCAGTCAAATCCTTAATGAATTGTAACTCCCAGTGTAACTTGCTCCAAGTACGTAAACACAAGTGTGTGTAAAGGTAACTCACCCTCTGTGTTTATCAGTCCTAGTGTGTGTAGGAGTTTCAGAGCTCCACACAGCAGGAGGACGATGGCCAAAGTGTGCAAACCGTCTCCTTCTCCGTCATCCATCTCTCACACACACCGCCTACCTCCTACTGCTGGACCTGCCTAACTCAGCTTTCTCTGTTACTACTACATTAATCACCCCTGTGTATACCCCAGCTCCCCCTCTCTCTCTCTCCCGCTCTCTCTCTCTCACTCTCTCACTCTGGGTCATTTGTTTCTCCTCTCCTCTTGTTCACCTCCAGAGATCTGACGCATGCACTTTAAACTTTTTTTAAACAATGTAATATAATAACAGCAGGGCCTGTTCTCATTACAGTAACGTGTGTGTGTGTGTGTGGGGGGGGGGGGGGGGGGCAGCCCCAGGTGTGTTCCGGACAGTAAGGACACTAAGGACAATAACAATTCATCTTTTGTGTGTTTTTTTTGTGTGTGTGTGTGTGTGTGTGTGTGTGTATAAAGGAAATATAAAGAAAAATAAATAAATAAATAAGATTTTGGTGAGCTGAGCTATCTCATTTTTGCTATATTTGTTTATATACATATTTTTACTTATTTAGGTTGTCAGGCCATTTTGTTATATTGTTTTAACATCTTCTCAGTGGCATCAGTGAAAAATGAGTATTTATACAGCACGCCTGTCAAAACAGGGGAAACCCAAGTATGTGCAGGGCGGTGGGACTCCAGGAGCAGGGATGGGGATCATAGAAATGTCCTTCTTAGTTAGTTCAGGTTTACACAATAGAAATACATGGAAAATGCGCACACACACACATCTGAGGGCATTCTTTAGTAAATATAGAACCATGACAACTCAAAGAACCCTTCGAATGCCTAAATGGTGCCTTGTTTAAAGGGTTCTTCACACTGGTGAATACAGTGGTATATAGAACCCCTTTTGAGTAAAGAGTATATAATCATAATCGTCTGTAGGACCCTGTATTTTCATTTTGATATGATGATGGTTAGAACCGCATATAAATAAATAAATATATATACAGTGAGTCCAAGAAGTATTTGATCCCTTGCTGATTTTCTTTGTTTGCCCACTAATAAAGACACTATCCTTCTGCACTTTTAATGGTAGATATATTCTAACATGGAGAGACAGAATATCAAGACAAAAATCCAGAATATAATTTTAAAGAATATATTTTAATTAATTTGTATTTCAATGAGGAAAATAAGTATTTGATCCCTCTTGCCAAACACACTCAATACTTAGTGGCAAAGCCTTTGTTTGCAAGCACAGCGGTGAGACGTTTGTTGTAGTTAACCACAAGTTTAGCACACACACCAGGGGGAATTTTGGCCCACTCTTCTTTGCAGATCCTCTCTAAATCATGAAGGTTGGTGGGCTGTCGCTTGGCAACTCTGACCTTCAGCTCCCTCCATAGATTTTCGATCGGATTGAGGTCTGGCGACTGGCTGGGCCACTCCATGACCTTAATGTGATTTTTCTTGAGCCAATCCTTTGTTGCCTTTGCTGTATGTTTAGGGTCGTTATCATGTTGGAAGACCCAACCACGGCCCATTTTCAGATCCCTGGCAGAGGGGAGGAGGTTGTCCCTCAGGATTGTGCGGTACATGGCTCCATCCATCTTCCCAGTGATGCGGTGAAGTAGCCCTGTACCCTTGGCAGAGAAACACCCCCAAAACATTATGCTTCCACCTCCATGCTTGACGGTGGGCACAGTGTTCTTGGGGTCATAGGCAGCATTTTTCTTCCTCCACACATGGCGGGTGGAGTTGAGGCCAAAAAGTTCAATTTTGGTCTCGTCTGACCACAAAACCTTCTCCCAATAACTTGGTTCATCTTTCAAATGATCATTGGCATACTTGAGGCGCGCCTCCACATGTGCTCTCTTCAGCAGGGGTACCTTTCGGGCACTGCAGGATGTGAATCCATTGTTGCGCAAAGTGTTGCCAATTGTTTCCTTGCAAACTGTGGTCCCAGCTGCCTTCAGGTCATTTGCTAACTCCTGCCGAGTGGTTGCAGGACGATTTCTGACTGTTCTCAGCATCATTGCCACCCCACGAGGCGAAATCTTCTTTGGAGCACCGGGCCGAGGTCTGTTGATTGTCATGTTATACTCTTTAAACTTTCTGATAATTGCACCAATAGTTGTTACTTTCACATCCAACACCTTACTAATCTTTTTGTAGCCCATTCCAGCTTTGTGAAGGTCAACAATTCTGACTCTGAGGTCCTGTGACAGCTCTTTGGTTTTACCCATGTTGGAGACTTGAAATCTGTGTGATCTGTCTGATTCTGTGGACAGGTGTTTTTCACACAAGTGATTAGTGAGAACAGGTGGCTTCAGGTCAGGTAACAAGTTGATTGGGAGTGTCTAACTGGTCTGTAAAAGCCAGAACTGCTAATGAATACTAAGGGATCAAATACTTATTTCACTCCATGAAATACAAATCAATTAATATATATTCCTTAGATTTATTTTCTGGATTTTCTTTTTAATATTCTGTCTCTCCATGTAAGAATACATCTACCATTAAAAGTATAGAATGATCATGTCTTTATTAGTGGGCCAACGAAGAAAATCAGCAAGGGATCAAATACTTCTTGGACTCACTGTATGTATATATATATATATATATATCCACTGTGTCATGTGACAGAGTGTGTGTACTGTGACAGAATGACGTAGGGGATGCAGTGGTTAGGGGACATTTCCAACACAGTATTTAGCGGTCATCCATGTTTTAAGCAACGAGCGGTCACTAAGGAATTAATTAGTATTAATTAGCAACACACACACAGACGCACAGATATTCCGCAGCCATTCCGACCTGCATATGTTCAGCTGTCATGGAAATATATAAAGCGCTGTCCCTGTCCCTGCACAAATGGTCAGCCCAATACTGAAAACAGTGATGACGAGCTGGTAGAATGAGTACAGCAGCACATCATATATTTCACAGCAATGCTGCTCATTGACCACTAGATGAAGACAAAGACCTACAACCAAATACCAGCCATGACTCTAAACCCTTTCATCAGGGACTATCCTAAACCAGTGGTCCCCAACGCTGGCTCAGGATGCCCACTGTCCAGCACATTTTAGTGCTGTCCTGCTTCCAGCACATCTGGCACAACTAATTAACACATCGAATCAACAAGGGAAACACAAGCATGTGCAGGGCAGTGGGCCTCCAGGACCATGGATGGTTTAGAGTGTCCTTCTTCATTAGAACTTTGCAGGTCTACACAACAGAAATACATGAAAAATCTGAGGGGATTCTTTGCTAAATATACTATTATATACTATTATATACTATATAACTATTACAAATCAAAGAACCATTTGAATGCCTAGATGGTCCTTTGCCTTGTTAAAATATTCTTCACACTGGTGAAAAACCTTTTGCAGATGGTTTCTTTAAAAACAATTTGTTACTATTGTGAAATTTTAGTAGTTTATTTAACACTTTTAGTATAGAGAGTATGTCATTATAATAGGGTTAGCCCCTGGAATGGCCATTGGGCAAGATACTGGTCTTCTCGCACTGCTCTACATGAGCCTGTGAAAAACCCCCATGATGAACATTTTTCTATTTGAATATCTCTGCTATGATGGTGGTTGGTACTGCATAGTGAGTAACACTGTGTCACCACCTGCGTATCTGTGACTGTTGTGTGGGTGATGTGTGCAGATGGTCCTCATAGGTGTTGGTCAACATACTTGCATACAATACTTGAATATGTACACTAGGGGGCAGTGTCTAAACCAAAATGCACAGAAGACAAAGAGGAAAGTCTGATGTTTCTTTCTGTCTCTTTTCCAACAATTCTCACACTATTGTTCATTCGGACACTATTGTTTAGAACTCATCCCTCCGCAACTCTAATACAAAGCCAATCAGCACTTTGGAAAACCTTGTATCTCCAAAATGACAACTTATCAGAAGAAAGAAAGAAATAATAATCTACACTGACTTTCAGTGGAAGTGGAAATGTTTAAATGTGTTTAAAAAGATCAGATTTCCACAAAGTGGAAGGTTTGACAGAGCAGCCATGATGCTGACAATTCCTTTCATTTTTCTTAAAGGGAAATCCAGCTTAGACTCTGAGTTTCTAATATGGACATGACACCAACTACAGAACAAGGCATGACTTAAGAGGTATGCATATTACAGCCTATGCAAGTTACACTTAATCACGACCACCTTTTCTGTATTTTAGCATAGACACACTTATGTGCATCTTCATGCAAATATATGCTGATTTATATAAATGCTGATTGGCTATCCAGATTGGGTAACCATAGACAAAAAGGATTGATTGGCAGAAGAGGTGTGATGTTACAGACATGTATACAATCCATTCTTATAACTCTGTAAAAACAGTGAAGTCATTTTGTTTACTTTGTGTTTGGATACTGCCCCTAGTGTTCAAGTTCATATTACATGCAATTACAAAATTCAGGTGTTTCATTCAGTCCCATTGCCACAAGTGTATAAAATCAAGCTCCTAACCATGCAGTCTGCCTTTACAACCATTAGTGCAAGAAAGATTGCTTCTAAAGAGTTTTCTGAATTTCAGTGTGGTGCTGTAACAGGATGCCACCATTGCAATAAGTCAGTTCATGAAATTTCTTCCCCCCTAGATATTCCACCATAAGCTGTAAGTGGCATTATTGATAAGTGGAAGCGGTTAGGAACCCCAGCAAGATAACGTTAAGTTACAGAGCAGGGTCTCTGAGTGCTGAGGAGCATAGTGCGCAGGGAGCAGAGAGGGCCCAACAGTGGCAGCTTGTCAAGCCCGGGTATTGATCCCACAACCCAGTCAGCAATAGCCCAGTGCTCTAACAGCTGAGCCACTACTGCCCCTCCTCTGCGCCTGTGTTTACAGATACACAGATACACAGAGGACTGTAATTAGATTAAACTTCCTACAACCTTCCACCTACTTCTGTAGTTCTAGTTCTAATGTCTTAATGCTTGCTTTGAGAAAAGTATCTCTACACACAGAATACAGAAATCATCCTGATTTTCTACAGATATACACATTAATGATCATTATGTGAACTGCATGGAGAATATACTGACATTACATATACATATACTGACTCCTATTACATAACACAGGCTGTTGCTGTTAAAGCCTTATATAAATACTTCACAGAAAAAGGAGTTTATTATGCACACATTCCCAATATAACTCTCCTCTGCCTGTCCCTTTCCTCCTCTGTCTTAGCACTCTACAGTAGTGCTTATATTCATCACAGTAATCCTGGTTATAAAGTGCTTGTTTTGCATAATCTGAATTAGCATAATCTGTGCATTACAGTATAGAAGCAACTCAAAGTGGGTCTTTGACAGTATGTGCTCAAGAGCGGATAAAAACGTGCTGCCACTGTCTCTGTTTTTCTCCAATTTCTCTCTCTCTCTCTCTTTCTCTCTCTCTCATTTTTCTGTTGTTATTTTTACAGAAACTATATGGTAAACCATTCACCCATCCACTGATGAAAAAAACAGTGTGCATCCAGGAACCAGCAGTTTTTCAAAATCGTGGGTGTGGAGATTACTAACGATCAAGTGTTGCTACTGTAATGCTCCAGCTATGACAATGGCAATAAGGGTAATAGGAGTGCCAGATGTATTACTAGGTCTACAGGAAGACCTGAGCATAACAATAATGGAAGTTTATATTTCAGACTGTTCCAGATCAACAAGGATAATAGCAATATTAATGCTAATAGTACAGCTATACTTGATCGTTTTACCCATAGATAACAATCGCAAGATGTTGTTCATATATAGACTGATTGATTTAGAATGATACAAAACAAAGAGGCCATAGATAACCTAATAGTAGGCTATGTAGACTTGAGCCTTTTAATCACAATGTTAGCTCCTGTAAACTATCTTAGCCTTTGTGATGACTTAGTGTGGTAATGGTATGACTGGCCACTATGGGTCAGTCATATTTAGTTTATGTATAAATTTGACCCTTTCTTCAGGAAGAAGGGTGTCAAATTAGAGTGGTGCTGGCTTTGTATGTTAAAGCTGTTTCAAGACACTGTGACCTGCAGTTCCTCATTCACACTGTTTAAACTGTGCACAATGTTTTTTTCCTCTGATGGCATCAGTATCAGAATGCACTGTTGGCCAGTAAAGTTGATGATATGTGGTTGAGAAGAACACAGTTAGAAGAAAAAAGGTTTATTTGCTCACTTCTCTGTGAACTCCAGCCACTGTATGGATTTCTTCAGTTATCACTAGCAGCTAGAAACCACTTACAGTTTGTGTATGAATGTTTTTACTAAATGGTTCTTTAAAGTTCCAAGGTTCTTGGTGGTATCCATCACTGTTTTCCTAGAACCAAATTTTCAGTCTAAGAACAATTTAGGAACGGATTGGAACTAGGTCTTGGATGGGAACTGGAAATACTGGCCATCATCGAGGAGAGGAATTGAAATTCACCAATATTTGGTTCCATTATTGCTGGTGACCAGGATTGCTGGTGATTTGGGTGGTGAACCATTCTCAGCACAGCAGTGATACTGATCTACTTATAGCATGGTAGTGTCTGTGGCTGATGGAAATTTTACACATCTGTAATTTCTGGTTCCCCAATTAAAACATGACTTGCCAGGAGAAGCTCAATGGTCAGAAATGGGCCACTGATGGAACTCTATGACTCTGAGAAGTTCACAAATCCATCAGTGTGTCCATCGACATGGCCTTTATATGAAACATATTAACAATCTCAGTATCAATTGGTGGGTCCAAACGTTTATTACACATACTTCTGTACCTTAAGAATGAGTCAGCTCATTTGCACTGTAGTCAATGTACAATTCAATGGAATATTATGGTTTAAATGTGTACAATAGCTTGGGGTTAGCTGAAGGGTTTACTGGTTTTATAAAAAATCTTGAAATGAAGAAACAAAGCACTGAAAAGTCTCTGCTTTTGGTTATCCCTACCTTTCATTTTTGTGTGTCAAATGCTTATAAACACAGTGTTGTTCATACTGAAGCAATGAATTATAAATACTGAGCTATGCATACTGAAGTGTGTCCAGATGGAGTTAGAATTTAATCCACGATCTACTATACTGTATGACCAGAGAGCCCCGCAGAATGAATGATTTTTACATCAGGGAGGTCAGGTAATGTAATTATTAGTATAGTATCTGTGATTTTAGTCTGTCCTGAATGCACCATGTCAGTCACTTTTACAGACTGCCTACTCCTGCATCACTAAAAAGTCTGACACCTTTTACCTCTGTAAAACAAGCCATAAAAATACCCTCAGATTATATTAATCCCATGTGAGTTTTTTTTACATTTTTTCCTAAGCACAGAAGCACTCAAGGATGCATTTAGTTTTGTTGTGCATGGCACAGATACCTCAGCTCGTTCAAATCTGTGGCAAACCTCAGTCAAATCCAGAGGACGAGCCAAAGGACACCTCAGAGGCACGCCGCTTCTGACAGATTTAAGCAAATCGTTGTAAAGTATAGCCTATAGCCCACATACGTGTTGGGAAGATGTAGCTGCATACAAAATTTCTATTATTACTGTAAGCCACGTATAACACATTTTTTTAGAGGTGATGGTAGCACATAAATCGAGTAGCCCTTCATACCTCAGGCATTTATGCAGAGATTTCTTATGCCCTGCAAATTTTTCATACTTTTGACAGTAAATTACTCCACCTCCCCATGTAAAACTAATCCTCTTCAAATAAGGCTTTACACAAACTAATATGCATACAGCCACCAAACCACCCACACACGCACAGACATAAAATGTGTGCAATGCGCGCACATACACATGCATCTTACAAACAATCTCAAAATTGATAAAATCTCTTAAAAATAAGACTTTTTTTTAAGTCTTAGCGGTCTCCATCACTGTTTTCCTAGAATAAATTTTTCATGTTAAGAACAATTTAGAAATGCCTGTTAACAGTAAAGTAGTCTCTGACTGATGCACACACATACATACACACACACACACACACACACACACCTTTATACAGCAACATAAAGCTGCCCAACACCCATAATCACCCACCCACACTTAACAGCCCCATTAAGCCTGTCCTACAGGAAGGATTTAATAAGCACTTGCACAAGAACGGACTCAAGCCCTTATCTATCAAGAGAAGGAGGAAGGGGGTGATGAAAGTGAAAGAGAGGAAGGGAAGAGGGAGCTGAAAGAGAGCAACAGAGAAGAGCAGTTTAAAAAGAATATTTTACAGCCAGGGTAGCATAAGGGCAGAGAGAGAGAAAGAGAGAGAGAGAGAGAGAGAGAGAGAGAGAGAGAGAGATTAATACGTGGAGTAGCTGGAGGCACAGAGTGGGTGGTGATTGAAGATGTGAAATATTCACCAGAGAAAAGCTACTGCCACTGCTGGAACAACCATGAAGAATATATCCCCCCTCCACACACACACATACACACACACACACACAGACACACACACACACATAATGAATATATCCCTCAGATCATGCACTCATATCAGAAAACACTGCAAAATCTTTTGATCAAACAGAGCCTGGAGCGACTGACGAAAACATACATAACACAACCTGGAAAATGTGCGCAACAACCAGCTGGCGTCTGCAACCAACACCTCCACAATCCAATATACAAACACACACTCAACACAGCACAGCCATCCAACCCTTAACGCCCCCCTTCCTCAATTCTTTTTTTCTGAAAGCAGCCATAAGTTCATGCAAAGAAATGGTTCTCTTCGGCTCTGAGCTTGCTGGCCTAGATGAATATGGCCGTTTGGGCCGTTTCAGCCCTCATCCATCAAGGTCAGCAGACCCAGAGCACAAAAGAACCATTTTTCTTTGGGCTCCAAACTCACTGCTTCGACCATCTTCCTCCGAGAGCTGATGTGTGTTTATTACTGTAATACCTTAGCATTTGATCAGAAATGATGAGCTGTTGCTATGGATACACACCTCAGATCAAAGTCTAAAGGGAAACGTGTGTAGGTACAGTCCAATTATCCCGAGCACAGCTTCATCAGCACTTGTTGATCAGGCACGGACAGCAACACGTGCTAATTAGATTGGCGTTTTTTTTTCTTCTTACAGCAGGGAGACGTGCCAGCATGCACCACTAAATCACTGCCTGTCATATTCCACTGTATCCAAGCTTCAGCAGTAGCTGGTTGACAGACACTGTCTTACACATACAAGGACTGGGTCTTGGGGAGCGCACGTATGCAACATACTCAACAGAGCAGTCAAGCATGCGAAGCCATAAGCAAATATTCAAGAGAGGAATAATGACATATTAACTGAGAAAATCAAATAAAAGTAAAAGTCATAATCTAAATAAAAATATCTAGAGCTTGAGATCCACTTCAGGCAATGTTTGGGTGGTTTATGTTCCATACATGGTCATAATTCATTGTTACATGACTGTTTTCCAACCTCTCTTTATTAAACAGGCTGTACTGTTACTGTACCTTTAAGACAGATGTCCGATATTGCACCTTATTCAAGCAGTTCAACCTAATCTCCAAATGGTGACTTTACATTAATAATATCGGGCATCTGTCTTTCATTAATGTAAAATTAATGTAATTTAAAGCTTTTGTATTACTCTGTTCATTCAGAATTATTTACACAGTATATATAGCAGCTCCATGGTTCAAAAGATGGAGGAAACAATAGACAAAAATGGAGATACATGTTTTTCACTGGACAGCAGTGATATTTATAGACTGTATGGACTTGAGTATTTACCTACTACATCTAAATCTTATTTACCCATTACCATTTCTCTTACAAACAATTATTATTAATAATTATATGTGGTATTCCTAAAAAGACACTTTTTGTGTTTCTCAGATGTTGTGAAAGTGTGGTCATATTTTATATATATTTTTTTTTATCTGAACTTAATGTCCTTAGTTTTGCATTTGTAGTACCTTACTAGTGCATTTTTACTTGGTGCCAAAAACGCTGCAAAATTTGCACTGTGCTTAAAAACTAGCAGATAAGTAAAATAGCAGTATATTAGTTATGTAACATGTAAAGCAGTCCACTCAAAAGACCAGATGTTTGCTATTTCATAAAAACATCTGTAATTTGATATCAGCCCACCTATGATCAGTGTATTATTAAGAAACATTTTTTAAGCTAAACAACCAAGGTTGCCAGGGTTTGGCAATTAGCTAGTTAGTGAAGTTTGGTTGTCTAGACTGGCATTAGTCAAATTTAGGTCTTCTTTAGGAACTGAAACCAAAAATGCCTTGTCTAACAAGTCAAGTCAAGTCAGATTTATTTGTATAGCACTTTTTACAACTGTTGTCGTCACAAAGCAGCTTTACATAAATAGTTATTAATAAAAGACAGAGACAAAGAAGAAAGGATAAAATAACGTCATGACATGGAAAAGACATGATGGATCCCCAACAAGCTCATGTATATCGGCCATATTTTCAAAAAGCAATATCAATAAATGTCAATAACCAGTAATGTCTCTGTCTGCCTACTAGTTAGCAACTGGCTTAGCTATTCATGCTGGTTACATTACTAGCTACAAGGTCTCTTTTTTATTCTAAAGGATATAGGACAGTTAACATAGCTGTAAAGTCAAACAAACAGCTCATTTGACAAAATCAATGCCTGTAGAAAACTACAGTCATCTGACAAAATTAATAATACTAATTTTGCTAGTTGATGAAGGCAGGCAGATTTAGCAGTCTCCATTTGCTCCAGCACACAACTCAAGTTTAATCCTCAGAATTTAAATCTGTTTCACCCAACGTAAGACAAAAATCCTCTGTTTTAAATTTTGCCACAATATTCAGTAATCAGTAATATATTTTTTACATTCTGCAAACCTTTTTAGGGAATAGGACTTTCATGCTAAATTCTACAGTTAATTGTAAAGAATGGGAACATTCATATGCTTAATTTAAATAGAACATACACAGAAGACATATAAATCAGTATTATGTGTACATTTATGCAGAGATATGTTGATACATTATGATACAGATGGGCTATTTTGTACATAGTGATGCTAAACAGACCGACTATGAGATGCCTGGCATGTTTTTCTCAAACTAATTATTATAAATCCACTTTAATTATGAAACATAAAAGGGTCTGACTGAAAGTGGCCTTCACTCGAGTTCTGACTCTAGCACAAAACAAATGTTAGAGGGACGAGTTACGATCAGCAAAGCCTGTAGAACAGCTCAGCTCAGTCAGACATTGGGCATGCAACTCTATTTTTTCTATATTTGATGAAGTGGTTGCATAGCTATGCCTTACTGAGTGTTAAACTGCAGGATTATTATTCAATTATTAATCTTATGACTTATTATTCAGGAAACACTATAAATAGTATCTGCTAGAAGACTGATCAAATATAATATATAATGTATGCATGCATGATATAATATATAATGGGAAGTTTGGACTTATCAGCAGATCCCTTAGGGCCAGTTTGTCAGACCCAGATGAAGTCTAAACATAGACTAAAAAGAATATTCAGACCCCAAAGAACAGTTTGGATGCTTAAATGGTTCTTTGCCTGGTTAATTGGGTCTGTTTTTAGATGGTTTCAGATAGAACCTTCTTAAAAGATTGAAACTGATGTTGGTGTGGTTGATGTAGTGCAACAGGTAACAACACTACCTGCCACTGAGCTACCACACCATGTGGGAGACTGGGGTTTAATTCCTGGTCTGGGTGACTATGCTGCACTACACCAATAAGAGTCATTGGGCAAGACTCCTAACACTACACTGGCCTCTGTAATATGAGTTACCTTGTAAGTTGTTCTGGATAAAAGTGTCAGCTGAATGCCATAAATGTAAATGAATGTAAATACATTTATTTACACAGTATCAGTATGGTCCCACATGAACAGAAGGTACTGCATTAAGCATCAGAAATAAAAAAAATCTTAAACACAAAGCTATATAAAGTAAGACCTTGTATGCACCTGGTTGTTTCATGTGACTTGGATATGGATGGTAACCTGATAAAAGCTTTTCTTAATAGTCAAATGTGTTTCAGTCTGAATGAATCTAGTCAATCTAGTCAAGTCAAGAATACTCTTGAGGAGGTAGGCATATCACTGTCAAAATCAGATCACAATCACAATTAAGAGATGAAATGAAAGTAAATGCAAAACACTGGTCAACAGAAAAGCGAGATTAGACTGCTAGAACCCATCTAAAAAGTCTGCCCTCTTCTGGATTAAGATTCTTCAGGCAGATGAAGGCAACCTTAAATTGAGTATGGTGAATGACAGAAAGGGTTCATGATCCAATGCAGTGCCACATAATCTGTCAAACATGATGAAGGCACTGCTATTGCATTAATTGGGCATTACTAGCAGACAATGGAACTGAGTCACTGGTGATTATTTAGGAAGTGACTGCAGACAGAAATAGCACAATGAACTGTGAATTGCTGTCTGCTCAGATTCAGTCCAATGCAGCAAAACAGATAGGATGATACTTCACAGTGCAGATGGACAACGACCCAAAACATACTAGCAAAAGCAGCTTAATATCTTCTTAAGGCAAAGGAATTGAATGTTATTAAATGGCCAAGTCAGTCACCTAACCTGAGTCTGGGAAAATAGAAGGGCTTGCAATGTCTAAACGGTTAATGCCATATTTTTGGTTAGACTGCTTAAAGCAAAGCTGGAAGTCTGCATTTAGCTTGATTCCTTCATTAAATTGATTGAGGTGGCACACAGACACATAGCTTGTCTAGTACCTGTAGATAAGTAGTGCCAATAGAATAGGACTGTCTGGAGCAGATAAACATGTACCTATTGGCACCATGCCTAGTACCAGGCATGGGCTAGAGGGCTATAAAGCCTTCCAGCATTGAGCGGGGGAGCAGTGGAACTGTGTTCTCTGGAATGATGGTGCTCTATCCAATGCTTTTGGGCTGAGTGGGTGGAAGATTTTGTTGCAAAATGCAGTCAAACAAAATCTATCTAGTAGATCTAGTAAAAAGCTTTCCCTGGACAGTAAAGACACTTACTCCAACCAAAGTAGGATAAACTGTTTTTTTTAAATACCCTTGATTTCAGAAGAAACAATGAATGAGTAGGTGTCTCAATACTTTAGTCAATATTGTGTATAGATAAAGCACTTTACTAGGCTATGATTATTACAGCACCGACACCATTACACAATGTTAATACAACACAAATGTTCATTCATCCAGTCAGATAGAGACAATGAGAGAAGGAGGAGGAGGAGAGTGTGAGAATGAGAGTGAACGAAAAAACAGAGAGGAGAGAGAGAGCAATTAGAATGAAGAGATCAACAGGTGACATTTCTGTCTGTTATCCATCATCTCTACCTCTGTCAACCTCTCCTTCTCTCTCTCTCTCTTTTCCTCTCTCTCCATAGTTCTACCACATCTTTCATTTTACCTTTTTGACATCATACAGCACTCAAGATCCCACCACAACAAACACACAATTCAACACACACAAACACACACACACACACACACGCATGCACACATAAACACTCCAACACTGCCACATCCACGTTGCCATGACAACAGCGCTTCCAAGGTAACAGGCAGGAAAAGAGTGTGTGTGAGTAGAGTGATAAATACCCAAAGCATGTGCACTTCAGACCCCACACACATACACACACTTTGATTAAAACATAGGCTTCATCGTTCATGCTCGGATGAAAACTTAAGTGTGTGTGTGTGTGTGTGTGTGTGTGTGTGTGTGTGTGGGTGAGAGCTAAATATTCAACAGAGGGGAGTTGTGAGAGGACGACCTGTTGCATGAGTGAAAATAAAACCACCAGTGAAGCAGGAAGATTTCAGAAACAACATGTGTGTGTGTGCTGCTCTATGTCTATGCTCTATGTATGAGTGTGTATAATTTTACGACACACTGAACATACTATGTTCAGTGTGTGCGTGTTTGTGTGTGTCTCTGTGTGTGTGTGTCCTACCTCTGGACGGTTGCCTCTGTTTGGTCTGCATGGTCAGTGTGCCAACCACTGCACCCATGTTGTCGCCGTGGAAACAAGCGTATCTGAATGGATGTTGCTCCGTCACATGTGTTTCACTCACTCTCTCTCTCTCTCTCTCTCTCTCTCTCTCTCTCTCTCTCTCACTCACTCACTCTCGCTCACTCTCCGTCTTTCCCTCATTCTTTCCTCCCTCTGCCTGACGTCTTTCTCGTCCTTGCTGTGCTCCCCTCTCCCTACACTCTTCAAGATGCTGGACCCCTCCATCCCTCCCTCCCACCTCTCTCTTTCCCTCTCCCTGTCCCTCCTTCTCTTTGAGTGCTGGAGTCATGTGGTGTGAATCAGTATCAGAGAGCCACTTTATCACACACACAGGGAGAGGGCTTACATGGGAAGGCCGACTGTAGTACTTGCAAAACATGCTCAGTACCACACACACTAACAAACACGTGTGCAGAGTCTGCAATCCTCTGATCAAACACACACACAGGAGAGAAAGATAGAGAGAGACAGAGAGAGAGAGATGGGAGTGGAGGGGTGGAAAGGGGGAGAACAGAGGGAGAGAGAGACAGTGAGTGAATGATATGTAAGAAAGAAGGGGGTATAAATATATGACGAACAGAGAGAAGGAGAGAAATAGGGAGAGAAGAAAACAATAGAAGTGGGAGAGGAATATTGGGGGAGGAAGAGACGGAGATGGAGAGAAAAAAGGGGGAGATTAGGCTGGGGAGAATAGGGGGAGGAATGGGGGAAGGGAAAATGGGTAGAAGAAAAAGAGAGTGAGAGAGATGAGGAGAGTAAAGACAGATAGGCCGAGTAAAGATAGAGAGTTGAAAGAAAGAGGGGTTGGGGTGTGTGTGTGTGTGTGGGGGGGGGGGGGGGGGTAAAAGAGATTGGGTAAGAGTGGGAGTAAGTAAAGCGATGGAGGGAAAGAGCAGTGGAGAGAGTACAGCAGCACATGCATATTTTAGTAAATAGTAAAGTGTGTGCTGTTGTTTAAGGTTTTGCATCCTATGCAGACTGAAATACCAGAGCAGCTGGAAACATGGAGACGTGTATTTTGCTATTTTAAGGTAATCAAATATCATAAACAATTGTAATCTGTACTTTGTATTTGTGTATCTGCACGTTAATCTGAAGTTACACACTTTCAAAGAATCAACGTTTTCAGCTTTCCTTAAATGGTCCTTAAACGTTTGAACGCAGCCTGTCTTCAGATTAAAACATGCGCAGCTTTCAGATCTATGACTGCATGCTGAAAAATGGAGTGAGAAACTTCCTTTCAGTTCATAAATGTTAAATCTCCGCAGTAAAGATCATCACTTCACGTGTGCTGCTAAGTGACACAGCTGTAATATGTTCATTGTTCATTTTACTTTCAGTTCTTTTAACCAATGAATCCTAATCAGACCTTCACTCAACCTCAGTTAATATCAGGAGGGTGGATGTACACTGTAAGTGTCCAAATGTAAGTGGACACCCCTCCTAATGAATTGATTCAGCTACTTTACATTGCACCCATTGCTGACAATGATGTGCAAATGCACATACACAAACACAGCTTGTCTAACTCCTGTAGAGAAGTATTGTCAATACAATAGGACTGCCTATTGGCACCATGCCTACATTGAGCTGTGGAGCAGTGGGAATATATTCTCAGGAATGAAGGGGCTTTATCCAGTAGTTTTGGGATGAGGTGGGGTGGTGATCATCCGACATACTGACCTTACAAACACTTTTGTCACTGAATGTATTTAGATCTGACAGCAATGTTCCTCTAACATCTAGTAAAAAAAAGCCTTCTTTGGACAGTAGAGACAGTTGCTCCAACAAAAGCAGGATAAACTCTTTTTTTAATGCTCTTGTCTTCAAAAGAAACAATAAATGAGCAGGCATCCCAATACTTTTGTCCACATAGTGCATGTTAAGTTAAGGGGTGTGTTACACGCTTCCATGCAACCACGATGTAATGTGGTGAGCTAAGGACAATGCACAAAACACAACCAGAAAGGCAAACAAGAGCAAGGGCAGCTCTACACCAGATTTTATTAATAGAAAAGGTGCTAGGACACTTTGATAAAAGCTTCAAAAACAAACAAAAGCAAAAACAAGCAAGAATACAAATGGAGCCATCTTCCATGGAGTCAGACGAAAGCACCAAAGAAAAATAATCTCTGAGCAACAAAAACCTAAAAATAAAGCATATCATAAATATTAAATACCTTACAAAAATACAATAAGCTGTGCCTGCCCTTTCACCTAGTGTCTCTAGATGAGTTACCTCAGTGATGGAATGTACATATTGTCGCTGTCCAATTAGAAACATGTATCTCCAAAATAGTGACTTTTCAGGAGAAGGCAAAAATGGTCTTAACTTTAAATAGAAGTCAATGTAAAATAAACACAATGTACAGCTACAGGGTTTAAACCATGGAGAAAACTATAAAACAAACAAAAATGGAGATACATGTTTTTCATTGGACAGCAGCGATATGCACACAGGCTATTCTGTCCACTCCCAAGGCAATCTTCAGCTCTCAGACCATATATACTAAACAAAAATAAACCATCCAAAAGTGTTTCACACTGCAAACGAACCGAACCATGGTTTAGTTGATCCGAAACTGAGACCACGTTTTTTAGTCCTTTGGTCTGCACCGGGGTTCGTGGCAGCTTTCACACTTGCTATTTTGGTTCGTACCCAACAAGGTAGGCGTGAAAGCATCCTTAAACTGGTATAAAACCTTTACATTTCATAAAAGCGTAGTTTTTATATAGCCCTTTTTTTTAGAGTCTGTCTCAATGGTCACCAACTCAGCTTTTAGAGATCTGCATTCCTGAAGATGATCAGTCTCCAGAAGCTAATAGACACCATGTAATTGCTGCCTTTAGAAGTGATTAATTAGATGACTGAGGTGAATTCTGCTGGAAGGTGCTGTAGATTTGGTGACTACTACTTTAGCTGAGACAAACGCAGCATACTGGGCTGTTTGTGGACTTTTCTCATGCAGATGAATTGTTATTGCACTTAAAAGCACTGACAAAGACAGTCATTCAGTGGTCCCATGTAAAAGGTCTCTGTTCTAGGGAAGCTTTGAGTCAGAACTGTTCACAGTGATGTGACAGGCACCAGAAATCTATGTTGATAACAGCAGGTGACTAACGCCAGGCACTAGACGTCTTCCTCACAGACTATGACACCTCACAGACACCTGGGTGAGACTGGTCGCATATCTCTTACTGCTGCCTCCTCGATTTCTCTCACCTCCATCCTTCAGTCTATAATTCAAAAGTCCACCGTATTTAACATTATACTAGTTCTAGAGAGGAACAGGGGTGTTATTAGACCCAGTTTACTGAGGCATGTGACCCAGTAAAACGTTGCTGGGGAACAGTAATATATATATATATATATATATATATATATATATATATATATATATATATATATATATATATATATATATTCACTTTGATGTCAATTTTATACTAGACTTTCAGTCAGAGCCAGTTTATATATATTTTTGCCATAGAGTGATGGACATTCATAAATATTTAATAATATAATATAAGAAAGTCAGCCATGCCACAGACAAGATAATAGTAGCTTACAGCTATATGTTTTGGTTCTAGACGCTTTCTAACCTATCAAACATACATATTAGACCACTAAAGCAATATTTTATGCATGAATGTGACAGTAATATTACTTATATAATAATAATTAATATATATATGTATATATATATATGTGTGTGTGTATATATATATATATATATATATATATATATGTGTATATATATAACAATAATAATAAAAATAATAATAATAATAGTAGTAGTAATAACAACGCAGTTAAGTCCCACAGTGGGGAAATTCTCAGTGTACCAGCAGAAAGGGATAGCAAGACACTCAGATGCAAAAATGTAGAAAAATTACCAATATATACACAATATACATAATAGAAATAAAAAAGCAATAACAATATTATTTACAGATTATTTACAGTTAATTGCAAATTACTCTTAATTGCACATGGGGGGGTTCACATTGTATTGTGATATGAAGTGAGGTGGAGCTACAGTTTCTCATCAATAAACTACTCTGAATGACTTATTTGTGTGTCACCAATGGAACTATGCAGACATTTCTAAACTCTCAGCCTTCCACATAATTCTAATTCTACTTCACCACTGGAGAAACTATCAACTTAAGACATGTTCTCCTCTTTAGAACATCTAAAACACTGCGAAGATGTACTATAACCACTGCATGAGATATTTTACAATGGAGAACAACCTCTCTGTCTTACTGACTCACCAGGTGTAATCAGTCTCTTCTATCCCACTATCTCTGCTTTTCATCAGTCCCTCTGCCTCTCCTCACTCTTCTGGCCCTCTGACTCAGTTGAAGGGAGAAATTTCATCTCCTCCAGACGGGGGCTGAGCGTTTGATCTGTTACACCGAGCTTCAGCTCACAGAACTTTTTAGATTACCTTTTTCCCCCTCTTTTCATGTTTTAACTGTCTTTGAAGCTATAAAACCCACATAAAACATCTCCTTTGGAAGAAAATGTCTCCTCATTGTCCCATCAAGTCCCATTAAAATTCCCTACATGAAACATACAGCTTTCAAGACTCACATTACACAGTGTCTGAACAGACAGCAGACAGCAGACAGCAGAACACAATGCAGTTACACGCCAAACAAGTGGAAATTGTAAAGCCTAACCGCTGATTGCACTTCACCACACACTGTATAGCAGCGAGCACTCAAACCTCACTGCCAAAGTGTGTCATGCTCCTGGTATTGAGAAAGGGGAGATAGAGGAGAGAGCGGGCGCACAAGAAAGAGAGGTGTCTCTAGGGAGCAGTGAAATGACTACAGCCCTATTTACTACCGCTAGACCACCAGAATGAGCAACAAGAATGCTTTGAGAAAAGAAGAGGGACAGAGGGATGAAGAGGACAGTGATCCCTCTATATATTCTCCACAGAATCAAAAAGGAAGGAATATATAAAAACTCTTGTAAGATTATAAATGGTTTATTTAGCTCTTTCTCCTCTGTAGAAATCAACAGTAATTACCAGTGATTGTATACCTCTTCGGGGTATAACAAACTGCCTCTAGCTACGTATTTAGTGCTCAGAATACCTGTACATGTGCAGTTATGATATTAGTAATATGTGTGTATATATACTGTATATTCACACAGTCATATCAGAATATTATGACCTCCCCTGGTTTGGAATGAACTCGGCTCAGGACATCACAGATGCCACGTGCCAGGATTAGCTGCACACTATATATAAATAAATATAAATAAATAAATAAATAAATGAATTGAAAAATAAACTTAAAGATCAAACTGGTTTATGCTGGCCTGGCTTGATAGTGTATACTGTTTTGTCTAGCAGGGCAGTGCAAATGGCTGAGAAGGTTTTGTTATGTCAGTGACAATATATACGATTTAGCTTACCAGTTATTGTGAATTATTAGTCAGCTAATCATACAGCAGTGCTAGCTCATCTACATGGATTGAACGGCGATTTTCTTACCTTCCAACGTTTGTTGTAAATTATATCAACGTTTTAAAAATAAAACTGAACTCGTATTTCTGAAAGCAACTATGGTAATAAAGCAGATTTGCTTATTTTTGTCGAGTAGTTTGTATTTGGACCAGTTTTTAAAGAAACATGGTTTTATGTAAGAGCTCAGTGAGGCAGTGTTCAGGTCATGCCACTAGAGCAATCCACTGACAGTCCAAATACTTTACTAAAGCATCCTTTTCTGGATTTTGACAGATCTTGTTGCCATGTAGATTTAAAATCTGTTCAGTTCTGCAAGTATGTTTACTGGGGTCATAAGGTACAGAAGGTCAGAATCAAGGGCAGCAGAGAGAAATGGACACACAACAAAGTTTATCTTAAAGTTTTGTCTCGAGTGAAAAAGCTTAAAGCACAAGTAAGTTAGCAAGTTGTATAAGGAACTGACTGCATTAAAGAGCGTAAGTGAGGTCAGGATGTTGGATGACCACCATCCCACCTCATCCCCAACTCCTCAACTTATCAAGTATTGGATAGAGCACCAACCATCATTCCAGAGAACACAGTTCCACTGCTCCACTGCTCAGTGCTGGAGTTTTCTTTTACATTAGCCCATGCCTGGTATTAGTCATGGTGCCAATAGGTTCATGTTCATCTTCCCAAGAGAGTCCTATTCGATTGGCAATGCTTCTCTGTGAGAACATGACAAGCTGTGTGTGTGCATTTGCACATCTGTGTCAGCAGCTGAATGTAGTAGCTGTGAAGGAGCTGAATGCATTCATTAGAAGAGGTGTCTATAAACCTTTAGACATAAAGTGTAGTGTGGCATTAAAAGTCCATCTAATTAATCTGATGTAGCCCCCTAGTACAGTTTCACACCAATGGACACCAAAAGCCTCTCTACAGAAAAGAGCAGACAATTTCCAGTTATTAGCCTGATGCTAATTATTCCCTCTCCCAGTTACACAAAACTATTATCAGTTTCAATATGGACCATTAATCACCTTGATGCTCATGCCCTCTTGCTGTAATTATGCTATAGTATTCTAGGGTTTTTAGCCAGCAAGATTTGATTATAGGTTTGCAGCTTGTGAGACAGTGACCTTGAGCTTCTATTCCGTCTGCTACAGACAAGAAAGTCATAGCACAGGCTAGGCATAAGAAAACAGAAGAGTGGAGAGAGAGAGAGGGAGAGAGGGAGAGAGAGGGGGAGAGAGAGAGAGAATAACACATAAAGAAAAAGCAGTGCATAAATTAGATACATGAATAGCCTGCTAATCAAACAAGTGATTCTCAGTCCTGATGTCTCTAATTAACTAACTATCCAAATAAACACTACAGTATTCGGGCAGTGATACTCCACCATAAGGGTTGACAATCACTGCCCTGCTTAAATCACCGCCTACTGTTATTAAGCATGAACAGAAAATGTTGTGGGGAAAGTATCTTACTGCTAGAGGCACAGCTGTGTTTATGTGAAACATGATAAGTTATGCTGTAAAATAGCATATTAAGACTTTTATGCATTGGTTTGTTTACTTAGATTTAGCAATATTGAGTTCTTAACTAATTCATTCAGAATAAACAATCATAATAATAACAATAAAGACACTCAGAATAGAAGCAAACTAAAGCAAGTGCCTTTTTTCCCCTGTCATCTTATTGCAATATTTTATTTAGTAAGTAAGTCATAATGTGCTATTCTTTTATTGGCTAATATGTTTAGTGCACACTGAAAATGCTGAATCTGATACCATCTAACCAATAAAGCAAACTTCACTGAAAAATCACTGTTTTGAATATATATTACCTGTCCCAATAAAAATAAAATGAAAAATGAAAATGAGTTGCATCAGTAGCTTGACACACTGTGTGTTGATGGAGAGAGACAGAGAGAGAGAGAGAGAGAGAGAGAGAGAGAGAGAGAGAGAGAGAGAGAGAGAGAGAGAAGAGAGGGACATATTTTCTATGAGGTCCACTTATATTTACATTTGTTTGGCTTTATGTTCCAAACATGGTCATAATTCATTTGTACATGGACATTTTAAAGGTTTAAATGCTACATTTCTGTTTATGTTCCTTTAAGACTAAAATATGATAAATGACCATGATGTATTTTGCCTTATTTAAAATGACTGAATGTCGGAAACATACCGAATGCTGCCTACTGAGGCAGGATGGCATAACCCAGGCATGTCTGAATCAAAGTCCAGTATTGTATTCATCTTAAAGTATATTTCATTTGGTTACAAATGCTAAAGGCTCACGCCAACACAGCTAAACAAAGCTAACAGTGGATTGTTGATACTTTGGCAAACTTTGGCAAAGCATCGACTCAGCTTCCTTCAGTTTCGAACAAAGCCAACAGTTAAAACGGTCGTTTGAATGGACGGGGCTAAACTGCAGTAGGCTGAATAGGCGGGAATATGTAAATGAGCTGTTTCAGAAACATAGATTTTAAATGGGGCTGTTTTTTGCAGCTTTGTTTTCATATGAAGCAAAAGCTAAACAGCTAAAAGCAGGAGTTAGCTTGGCATTTACAGTATATACATTATGTCAGAGGCTGTGAAAAGAATGAAGAAGATGCTGTCTGAGGAAAAAGGAGAGTAAACAAGTGGAAGACTGTCTTTTACTCATTGATGGGAGCTAAATTAGATAAAAAGATGCAAGATAGATGCCGAGCTGACTGATTATATTAGCTGGCTGAATTGTCTTGTGTTGTTGCATTTGATTGATGTGTGCTGCGTTAGCAAAGTTGTTGACTCGATAGTTTTTGATCATAAGCATAAGGCAGCAAATTTCCACCATTTTCAGCCCATTTCACCGAGGTTTAGCCGCTAGCTAGACATCTTGAGGTGATGTTAGCAAACATCCTAGATAACACACTCCGACATCAGTACTGGTAATAAGTCCTCTTGTGTCAGTTGCTGACTAGTTGTGTGGGCTTGCCTGCCACCTAAGATTTACTTTCTGTCAGTGGATTTTTAATTATGACAGTATGTGAATTAGACTATGCAACAGTTGGGGAAGGTAAAGAAAAGCGAGACCTGCATCAATGCTCCTTTCAATGCTTAAATGGTCATTTGCTAGGCAAAGTAGTTCATCAGATAAAAAAGGGGACCACCCTGATTAGCATTTCTATATGTTATAGTCAGGTGTTAGTCGCACATTGTCTCTAGTTTAGGTTTCTTGAGACCGACATGTTACTCTACCTTATCAGTCCACATGTTTATTGACATGTATAGTGCTGGTACTTTCTCCTTTAGCTTGTTAACACATGCACTTGTAGAACTGTCCATTAGGGGAGGGTCTCAAAGTGTGATTTGCATTCATGACAGTGGTGTAAAAGTCAATTACACCCGCAACTGAAGAGGAAGCCCAGAAGCCAAAAATTGCCAATTCTCACATAATGCTGGCTTAAATAATAAATAACAAAACTACAATTGAACATGTATAACTATTTTTGTCTTGATTGATTCTATCAAATTTGTTGATCACCCAGCCTCAGTAACAGATGAATGCATAGGTCTGTTTTCTGCTCCTGTGAATCTGTGCGAATTACTTCACGGTTGGGGTGTGATTCTATAGAGTGAGATGTTTGTACACTCTCCCCCCTCTATCGGCACACCTTCTTCAATACAGACTAATCAAAAAGCATACAGCATGTTATTATCACCACACAGTCCCCAAGGAGTCATCTCTCATTTGCTCTCTCTCTCTCTTTCTGTCTGGAATCTCTCAGCTCGAGTTTTCCCTCCAGCTTTCCAGCATCATTCGCTTTATCTATCAGATTTTCCCCTCACTCTCTCTATAATGACCTGATTTCTCTTTCCCTCTCTCACTCTCTATTACCTCTCTGTCTCATTTGCAGGCTGATGGACAGCCCATAGTTCAGAGCGGTGTGTCCTTATGTAATGAATGAATCAGACATGCTATATGTATGACATGGTTGGCTGCTGCTTTCACAGCTTCCCAGATCTCATTTACACTTGTTACAAAAGTCAGAAGATGGAGCTAGAGAGGAAGGGGGGAGAGACAGAGAGAAAGAGACCAGGAGTGAGAAAGTAGGTGAGACATTTGATTTTTCCTCAACCCGTTTGCTCAACAGCCCAGAAAATAACCCTTTTACAACTCCTCCATGTCTTGCTCAGGTTTCTCTTCTACTTCCACTCCTCTCATCCACTCCTTTCCTCTGACCCATATGAATCATCTCCACTCATTCTTTCCATCAGTGCTTATCTAACCTGCTCAAAGTGCCATTCAAATAGAGTGTCTGCTGGAATCGGGTGATTGCACCGCCTGTGACATCACCCGAACTTCCTTGCTCCTCAACCCACTTCATCACTAGATGAGAGGTGTGGCATCTTATGGTGTTTTGTTGGCAGATCAAGCCATGTTTTGTGGTTCTCCACCTATCTCTTTGTGGTTCTCTGTCTATCTCTCTCTGTCTGTCCAGTATTTGCTTGTCTATCTCACTATCTCACTCTCTCTTTCTGATTAGTGTTTGTATATCTTGTACTGAGTCTTGTATGAATCTATTTTTTCATACCAACTGATAATGGCCCAAAGTGACCTTTCCATTGTTTGGACTTTAGGAATCATCTAACAATAATGATCTGAAGTTACTAGTAACAGAATCTTCTCTCATTAGCACTGATGTTAGTGTTAAGGACATTTATCCTTTTCCTGTAAACTTACTTTACAACTTGCGACTTTACACAGGGTTCTGTTACTACATCAGTGATGTGTGTACATAATGTGTGTAATGTCACTGAGTAATGAGGAAATGTAATCAAGAGCCCAAATAAATGAAGTTTTAGTGGGAATTTAGTGTTACAAAAGGACAAATGCAGAAATATGTAAATGTGTACACACACTCACACAGTGAAATGAATAAGTGCTTTAATATTGGGGTTATACACACACATGCACACATACACACATGCACACATACATGACATACATGACAATGCATTATATTTCTGGACCTCTCTCTCTCCCTCCACCCCCCACCCCCCACACACACACAATGATTTAGTGTTAAGCACAGAGCAGTAGAATACCATAGCCTTTTATAGAGGCAGAGCACATAGTATATTTACACAAACTCACCCAGCAGCTGTGAGCTAAGATGTGCAGTGAATGAATAGATGAATTCTCTCACTCACACACACATACGCACATACACAAACACACACAAGATTAACATCTGTAAGCAAGAGTGACACACACTGATTATATATATATATAAATATGTGTGTGTAATATATACACACACATAGATCCCTGTACTCTAAGAAACACACCCACAGTGTGTATAGTTGGATTCACTCACACAGATGTGTTAAAACTATTCTAGCACAGATAATTTATGTCATACATGAAAGAATACACTCTAACAGTGAGCGAGAGACAGAGAAAGAGAGCAAGCGAGAGACAGAGAGAGAGAGAGAAGCTGCTCTTACCTTTGCGATAGTCCACCTGTTTGCTCTGCATTGAAAAAGTCCCCATGACGAGCCCCATGTCTGTTGTCTACAGATGAATGTGTGTCTATGTGTGTGTGTGTGTGTGTGTGTGTGTGTGTGTGTGTGTGTGCACGGGTGTGCACGCACGTTTTAGTGTGTCTGTTCTTCAAATTTCGTCCGTCTTCCAGGAGCCACCTAAGATTTACCTCTCATCCTCCGATGGTGTCTGGCATCTGTGTGTGTGTGTGTGTGTGTGTGAGTGTGTGTTTTCTAATTCTCTCTTTGTCTGCTATTGAGCTTATGGCTGCACATCATTCCTTAAATGTCTTCTTTTCTGCCTCCCTCTTTTCCTTTCTCTCTCCTTGCATCCACTCCGTTCTCTCACTCTTGCTTCACCACCCTCCTTCTCCCTCTCCCCCTCTTTCTCTCTCGCTCGACAAATATATCTTCAATCCAGCCTCTCTCGACCCTCTTATTCTGTGCATATAAATCTTGCTGTCACTCAAAAATTCTCTGTCTGTCTCTCTCTCTCTTTTAATTATCCCACCCTGAAGTTGGAGAGAGGTAGACACAGTCAGACGCACAGAGATAGGAGTTCTGATGGACAGACAGGCAGACGAAATAAAATGAGGGAAACGTTGGGATGTTCTGAGGGAGAACGTCTGTCAGACGAATATTAAGTGAGTGAAAGGAAAAGATGTGAGCTGTGCATATTCAGGTGTGTGTGTGTGTGTGCGAGAGGCACAAACATTGTTGTTAAAGAGGGTGTAATCAGGCATCTTTCTTTTCAGATGTAAAACTCTGTGCCCATGTGTGTATGTGTGTGTGTGTGTGTGTGTGTGTGTGTAACTAGCTCATTGCCCTTGAGCAAAATGACAGCATACACTTTAAAAGACAGACAGTAAAAAGCCTTCACTGTTTCTGCGCTCATCCCTCTCTCGTTTCCTCCTCTTTTCCCTCTCGTCTCTTCTTCTCCTTGACTCTGAGAGCTCAGTGCTCAGCCCTGCCATGCAATATGGATGAGAAATGTGCATTTCATTCATGGAGAGGTTGTAAGCAACACGCAAGCACAAAAGCCCCCGACAAGAAGCGATCATTTCCTAATAGTTTTATTTGGCTGCTGTGGGAAAGGCTGTCCTGGAAAAGTCCACTGGCATGTTATTTTTTTCATTTTTATTCTAGTTGTATACTTCTTCCCAAATTCCTCTTTACAACATATGCTATTTGGACAAAAGTATTGGGACACCTGCTCATTCATTGTTTTTTTTTTTAAATCAAGTTTAAAAAAAATTATCTTGCATTTGTTGGAGCAGCCATGTCTACTGTACAGAGAATTCTTTCTACTAGATTTTGGAGCACTGCTATGAGAATGTGAGTGCATTCAGTGATGAGTGATGAGTGAGATCAGGATGTTGGACGATCAGCACCCCACCTCATCCCCCAACTCCCCAACTCATCCCATCCAAAATCTATGGATGGAGCGCCATAATTCCAGAGAACACTGCAGAGTTCCTCTACTCTACAGCTCAATTCTAAGGGGGGGGGGGGTTATACCCCTCTAGTCCACACTTGGCATTAGGCACAATTCCAATAAGTTCATGTTCATCTGCTCCAGTAAGCCCTATTCTATTGGCAGTACTTCTTTACAGGGACTAGACAAGCTGTGTGTGCATTTGCACATCTGTGTCAGCAATAGGTGCAACTTAAGGTCATGAAATATATTCAATAGTTATTGTAATAAACTATGACACTCACAATATATGTTTAGTATGTGAATCGAATGCTTTAACACTGCAGGTATAAACAAACAGCACATTTA
This sequence comes from Salminus brasiliensis, assembly GCF_030463535.1. Lineage (NCBI taxonomy): Eukaryota > Metazoa > Chordata > Actinopteri > Characiformes > Bryconidae > Salminus > Salminus brasiliensis. The sequence goes on from NC_132879.1 coordinate 16,734,593, forward strand.
GACCAATCACAGATGCACACTCCTGCACTCACCACTCAGACCTAACTGTCACTAAGTTGGTATCCCCAAGGGTTCCTTTTCAGTACCTATAGTTGTATCTATAGTAGAAAACAAAACCATATCATATATATGTAACCATATATATATATATATATATATATATATATATACACACATATATATATATATATATATATATATATATATATATATATATATATATATATATATACATATATATATATATATGGTTAGTTCTAGAATTGGGGGTGTATTTTGCATTTCCCAGTAAAAAAAAATGTTTTGTTATTTGTTTAAAGTGATCTTTATTAAATCAGTAACTAATTATTGCCTGATGTATAGTCCAAACATAATATACCAACTAAATCTTTCCCACACCACACATTACTGACTGATTCATACATAACAGTTATAAAAATCAACTGCATGCATAAAATATTTCCTCTGCCTTATATGCAATTTTAAGATTAGCACTAATTTTGTTCTATGGTTTGTTCTATAAAGTACTGACAAAGAAGAGTTCTTTGCATTGTAAAAATTGTGGAACCTTTTTTGTTTTTTGTAAGCTTCTATACAAAAAACATCTACAAGAAGCTTTCATTGTATTTGAAGGAGCATTGTACCTGGCAGAGGAACATTTAAGCATTTTAGGCAGCTTTCTGCAAGAATTTGTATTTTTTTGCTACTGGGTTCCTCCTATGTTTGTGTAGTGTATTTCACTTTCACATTATGGTCATAAATACAGATCCACTGATAAAGTAAAATGTGGGTGGCAAGCTAGCCAACAGACCAGTACCAATGTTTGAATTGGTGATCTGTTTGATATATTGTTAATCATATGTTAATAAGTTCGTGTCTCAGTGTCTAGCTAGCAGCTAAACCTATGACGAAATGGGGTGACTTGGCATAAGATCAAAAAGTAGCAATTCGTCTACTTTGCTAATAAAGCAAATCATCAGTCGAGGGCTATAATACAAGACAAGTCAGCCAACTAATGCATTACTACTTATTACTCAGAAAGAAGGTCAGCTCAGTATCTGTCTTACATCCTTTTATCTTCTTTTTTACTTGCCGACAAGTAAAAGCTAGTCTGAGGTGGACTCTTGTCTGCTCTCCTGTTTATCTTTTCTCTTCCTCATTTCCCCCCAACAACGTTGATCTCTTCACAGCCTCTGCCACAATGTCCATTCTGGAAATACCAAGCTAACTTCTTCCTACAGCTAGCTGAAGACCCATAGTTGTTGGTGTGTGACGTGTGTTGTAAAGAATTACACGGTTCCTGCAAGAGGTCCCATATATGCTTCAAGTTATAGCACAGTATATTGCCTCCCAGGCCCAAAGTAACAATAACAGAAAAGCCATTTTTCAGCTTACATGTCTGCGTATAATCACAATGATTTTGAGATTGTTTTTAAGGTAAAACTGCTTAATAATGTTCCTTCATATGGTTCTTCGGTTATCACGGGTCTATTGTAGAACCCTTGAAAAAGCACTTTTGCTATAAGTGTATTTACAAAGAGCATCATTGAGCGTTGCTATATACTAATAGCTACAACAATTAGTGTATAGGAACTGCATGCAACATGCCAGTCAGCCAGGACAGAGACAGACACAGATGAGCTCACTGCAAACCCCTAAGAGACCTTTATAAACATCAAAACGAAACTTATAGAAACAAACAAACATAATTATAAGGTTCAAAAGGGGCTCTACTGGGGTGCCTGCTCTACGCCAGTTAACTTGTCCATCTGAGTTTCTGCTCCCATGTGCTTCCCTCTTCGTGTAAGGACTGCGCTAACCTTTTTATGCTGGGGCTCATCCTGATCGGACCCGGGTGCCCAGCATTAGGGAGGTGGGCATGGTACCGAGGGGGCTGGCCACCAGACCCCTACCTTCTCAGCACCACATTTACTTTTTAGGTTTGTGTCTGTATACTGCATATTGTGCATCATGAGAATATGCTAATTTTTGCCATATTGACCACCCTTAAGGCACACACCCGGTACAGACACACAGACACAAGGGGAGCGACCTCTAATGCCTCTCCTTCTGCTGTTTATTCTCCTCATGTAGGGAATGAAGTTCCTGTGTGGCCGTAGATAGAGCCCTAAGCCTATTGCTATTCCCTGCATGACTTTAGTTAAAACAACAGCCACCCCGCCCTGCTGCCGCATTCAGTTCCACATGCCAATAATAAAGTCATTAAGGCCAAAGCAGCTATTACACATACTGATTTACCTCAACGGATAATCAATTCTGCTACAGTACAGAGAGAGAGGGAGGGAGAGAGAGAGAGACACAGAGAGAGAAAGGAGACACAAGTATGAGAATGAAGGAGAGAAATAAAGCAGGGATATATAAACAATAATGTGAGCGGGGGTCTTCTTGTTGTGTGAGGCACAGAGCATAATTAAAAGCAGATTATGTGTTTGATCTTAACATAAAGTGTTTGATCTTAAAATAAATATATATTTATTTATTTATTTTTATTTTATTTATTTTTTTGTTTAAGGAAGTTATTTTGGTTTAGTACAACTTTAACCTCCCCTCTCAGACCTTATTTACATCATTAGGGCTATGGCTTGTTCACATACATACTTTGGCTGAGTCTGTAACATAAGAAATGCTGCCCTCTTAGACATAATTACAAGGCGAGATGGCACTCAGTCATTCCTGAATCTAAGTTTAGTAATCTAGCCTTCTATTTTATTGGGTGAAAACAGCTAATGACAACACAGGGAAATGCTCATATATAGCAGTGAGCTGTCGTTACTTTGGCAATGTCAGGACATCACTACACTGCCTTCTAAGACAATGTGGACAGCAAGGCATCAAGTCAGCTAGCTACCTCTATTTTCAGACACAGCATCTGATCTCTTGAAACCAAGTCTCAACAACAATCAGTAGCTATTAGCTTCTCTAAGCACCTGCCTAGCACACTAGCATATCACACTGTTTCATCAGAAGAAACCAAAGGAACATCTAAACAAGTCTAGTGTCCAGTGGACTGATGGAGTTTAAATACAACATTTTGGACACAATTAGCAAAGATATGTTTGGAAAAAAAAGTAAAATGCAGAGTTTCATGATAAGAATGCCTCTTTAATTCTTAAGGATGGGGGTGGATTGATCATGCTTTGAGCACTGGTGTAGCCAGTGGGGCATATTTCGGTTAGATTCACCATAAAACACCTCTGTTTTGGAAATATTTTGAAATAGTGTACAATTACTGAATTTGTTTAACTGGAACGTGGGTGTGACAGCATTCCCAGACCCTGGCATCACAGACCCCGACTTCCAGGATAAATGGAATGCAGCAATAGGCCCATTATTAAACATAAAGTAATAGTACTCTGTAAACAATGGTAGTTTCTCATATTAATATTTTATCATTAATAGAAAGCATTTTGTTCCTGGACAGCCTCTTACTGTGACCTTTAATGTGTCTCCATCAGTTGGGTAACTTCATTCAGTTTTGTCATTGGCAGAAAGAAAATTCACTTCTAATGCTAAATGACTCTGAATACTGTGCCAAAGCTGTATTAGAGAGTGCTTCTGTGGTCTGTGGTTGCATGTTAAGCAGAGTGTCCAATATATTATCGCAGGTTAAGAAGCTTTCGTACTGTCATTATTAAATCATTGTACATGCACAGAAGTTCAGAGACAGCCTCAATACATTAAATGCTTGCCAATGTCAGAACAGTATTACACACAGTAACAAATAGCTCCTTAAAATGAATAGCACAAAAGGTAAGTGAATTAGCTGGCTAATCTAATAAAACTACTTAGTTCTCTTTCGGTAAGTGAATTAACTACCTCAGAATACCCCAGGAGAGATAGTAAATGTTAGACTACATTGCTAGTTCACAGACTCCCAGATTCACAAATTATTTAGTAGCTCATTCATTAGACCTCTTCTCCACTTCTTCCTGATCAGGGCCACGGTGGGTGTGGAGCACATGCGCAAATCATCAGACACAAGGCAGAGAATCCCCCTGGACAGGGCATCAGTCTGTATTCTGGAAACCAGAATATCTGGAGGACACCCAAGACCAGAGAGAGGATTGAACCCACAAGCCCAGGCCTCTGGAGCTATAGGACACGACTCACACATCATTTCTCAACTATAACAAGTAAAGTAACAGTTTAAAAAAATGAATGCACTCATACAATACACTTCCAACACTTGCAGCAAAGGTCTCACACATCTTTTTCTCCAACATGTTTTTTAGAGTGACCAAAAAGGTTCTTCTATGGCAGTGTTTAAAGAACTATGTAATGGCATCTAAATCTAAATCACTTTTAAAGCAGCTTTACGCAAGAATGGACATTTGTTGCTCCTACATTCAGATTTTGCACCACTCTTAAAGGACACACATCATGCATTTTATAAGCTCAGCTACAGAACCATCATTAAACATAAAATAAGAGCATGGACTGAAGCCTTGGAGTCATATTTTACACAGCGTTATGCACACCTTGCAAGAGTTTTCTTGCCTACTTTACCAGCAGTGGAGCATCAACATGATTTAAGCTGTTTTTTCTAAAGGCAAAAAATGCTACCTAATGCTGCTTTAAAACATCACTTAACCTTGTTAGAATTCTTACAATATTGTGAATTTATTCCATTTTTTTTTTTTTTTTTTTTTGCTTTGCTTCTTCACCAGCAAGTTCAAAAATTGATTTGAAAGGAATTTTAATGGAATTTTTATTGTCCAGTGTTTAGATTCACCAATCATATTTTTTCTCAGTTTGCAGAGAGAAGTCATTACATTTGAAGATCTTTTAAGTTCTCTCATACTTGCCAATCTGGCACTCGTGTACCAATCTGTGTCATATGTCTGCTTGGATCTTTTATTGTTAATCATTGATCCAAGTACGTAAAGCCTGTCCACTACTTCTATTCCTTCAACAATAGTGGTAAAGTTTGTGTCCTGGCATGTGTTTCCTTCATGTTGAACTTCATATTATGTCTTCTCACTTTGTTCCTTAACTTTATTTACGAGGACCTTTAGATATATAATGTGATCATCAACATATTAAAGGTTACTGATCCCTGTGAACAGATCATATGGAGTATACATTTTAAATAACAGCCGCCTCAACATTAGGCAGAACAAGCAGTCAAGCCGTGAGCGCGCATGCTGCCGTTCTTTCTTTCACTCCGCTGCTGCAGTGAGGACACTAACGCTAGAGCTTTGTTAGTTTACTCAGAGATGGAAGAACCGTCTTCACCACCTTCAAATACTTGTATGTGGCCGAATGGTTTAGTTTTTTTTTACAGAGAGTTAAGCTCAGTTTGTTAAGCTGCTCTCCTCACTTGTTTTTATAGATAAAGCACTTGTATGTGGCAGATTGACTCAATTCTGTTTAGGCTTTCTTTTGGATGAGTTAGTTTAAAGAGCTAACTGAAGGCTTTATGTACACAAACTCTGTCTTGTACATTTCTGTCCTTGTACTACAGCCAAAGGAATTGTGACAATCCTTAAGTCTGCATTTGAAATAATATAAATAATGATATTCAAACTTTTGACTGCTTCAGTAATAACCACAAACACAAGACTTTTACTTCAGTAGCAAATTTGAGAATTAACTGCTTGCAGTACTTCAGTACAAAAAATGTTGAATACTTTAGTACTTCCACTTACATATGGTGCATAAAAAACACTTCTACTCGAGTCACTTTTTGGATGGAGCTCTTGTACTTTTACTCAAGTCTGGGTCTCTAGTACAGTATACATGTCTGTAAGCAATACATTTACTTGAGGGCAGTTCAAGGGCAGTCAAAAGTTGTATCGAAGCGTACGATCATACAGAACAACAAACATGGCGACGGTGGAGGAGGCTGTGATAATGTACTACAACAGTGATCATGTCTTACTTGAACTATTGGCTACTCTATGATTTCCAGTGGTGCTGCTCCATTCCATCCATATTGGTAAGCTTTTGCAGAACATGTACGGACCAAAGGTTCCGTCTGTATCAGTATCTGTATTTGATGTTAAGCATAAATGAGATTTTAAACTTTTAAGTGTCATGCTCTGGGCTTGTGTTGTAGCCAGGAACATGCCAAAAACCTCAATGATCTTAAGAAGCACAAGCTAAAGGTTTTGCTTTGGTCCTCAGAGCCCCCCAACCTTAACATCCTCAAAAATATGTGGATAGACCTCAGACCTTAAGCAAGATGCAATCTCCCCACCAAAAAGAAATATAGGCCTTTTAGTTGACAGGTTTAGTTAGGGCCGTTAGATCTTCTTAATTTTGCGCTATGAATGTTGTCATCCATATATGAAACGTTCCTGATATTCCACCAATCTTGAAACCTCTATCATCTTCATCCAGTCCTGCTTTTCTCATTATATGTACAGCACACAGCATATTTTAATAGCCATTTCCATGGAGTTCATTTTCAGGCCTTAATTTGATGCCCTTTGTAATATCCATGCAGAGGCCTGCGCACAGCATGAAATGATGGTAGCAAAGGGAACCTTTAAAAAACATCTCTCTTTTAATTTTGAAAGCATATTGAGAAGGAATTTAAATTGAGCGTGGGTTGATTAAATATGGCTGAGTAGAAAGAGCTCTCGCGCACACACACAGGCACACATGTAAGCACATTCCCACACTCACGCATGCACATATGCTCATTGGTTATTCAGACAATGGACTGTTACAAAGAGCTGAGGAGAAAAAGGCAGAAATGGCAGAGAGTCAATAACACAACACATTCCTCCATCAAAGGAGGACAAAAAAAGAGGAGAGCAAGAGGAGAGAAGAGAGAGAGATGAACAAAGACAAAGAGATAAAGGAACTGAGATAAAGAACAGATTTGTGAGAGACAAATGAAGGCAAGTGAAGTATGACTGCTGCAGTAACCCTGAGTTTAAACCCAGTGAAGAAGAGAAATGCCAGAGAAAGAGTTATGGTAAAGCAGTAGGAGTAAAGATATAGCCTACAGACGGACAGCAGAGTAATACAGCACACTGACTTATGGGCTGCATGACAAATTTAACTTGAGCTGGACAACGTTATTCCCTTTTGTTCATATTTCATCCTGAATGAAATATGAACAGCTGCCATATGACTGTTTTAAAGGGACTCTTGCTTTGCCTTTAGGCAATAGCCTATAGACTAGCATTGTGTGTATGCACGTGCACATATGTATGATGGACTGGTCAGTCACTTTACATTAGACACATGCATACTAAATATTATATATACACTCTATGAAAAATAAAGATGCATCAAAGTAATGATCTGTGAGTGATGCTGTAGAGGAACCAAATCTGGTTCCACAAAGAACCACGTCTGTAATAGGGTCGTGTGAGTGGGAACAACCTTTTCTTTTACATTAAACAAACTAAAAGAGGGTATTTCACGGAAATGCTCGACAACATTTTCAACCTCCTATAAACCCAGTATTCATAATGCATTTATAACGCATTATATGGGGTACAGAACACCCCACAATGACTATTACATGCCTGTGTAATTACTTATAAACACTTGTAGCAACCTACATAACACTTTATAATGCATTATATTATTTGTTCATAAGAAAACTGTATATACTAATGTTGTAATGCACTATAACACAGGTTTACTATGCTTCACTGTTGCAACTTGTCAAAGAACATCTCAGGGTAACTGAATGGGAGCACTGGCTTGGTAGAATGCACAGGTTTAGGATCCTCTGACAATTTTCTTTTTGGGACTATACAAAATCATAAAAACAGCCATGAGCAATTCATCCACAGTGTTGTATGTATGTTTGTGTGTGCTATATGATCTTAGAATATTTCAAGATTTTGAGAAACTGCCAGTTTAATCTAAATAAAATTACAAAACCAGTAAAGAACACTTATAATGCTTTGTAAAATGTTAAGTCTTAAAACAAACTTTAAAATTAAATGTAATGGCATCACTAAAACACTTCACTTACAGACAGTAAAGAGCACTTATAATTAGTCTTGGGCAATATAACAGTAATACCAGATACCGCAGTATTTAAAAATGTTGACAGTATCTCAGAAAGAGAGCGGTATTTCAAAATTACAACGTCTCTGATATCTCAGATTTCAGTCTTTTCAATATGCCTGAAAACAGGGACCTCAACTTTCTGATCTCCGGTACGAGGCTTTATTCTCTATAAGTGTGTGATTTGAGCCTGAGGTAGCTAGAAATAGGTCTGTGCTGTTGTGTTTAGCCTTAGCCAGACTTATCTAGCTACGGCAGAACAGTCTCTCATTTCGGCTCCCAATCTGTTACTCCCAACACCAGCCGCTCAGCTTCTTCCTCTCAGACACAAAGCTTTTTTAGGGTCAACACCTGAGTCAGTAGCTTAGCAGTTAGTCAACAGCAACTTCACTGGGCTGTCTTATCAAGCCGAAAGACATTACGCCAGCCAATCAGAATCGGGCTGCATTGAAGAGGCCTGTATCTGCTTGACAGGTTTCTAACCCTGACTTATTTTTGCTGTTTCACAGAAGCAATAGGTCAGTCACAAGAGACAGATAGTGTTGCATTCGGCTCCTTAAAGGCAGAGTGAGTAGCATTTGTCGGTTGCTGTTTAAACACATCATTCAAAGTTGGCCCCTCCGGGAGAGAGAGAGAGAGAGTGCAGAGGTGGTTGAGGGAACTAGAGAGTGAATGAAGAGAGGGAGCGTGTGAGAACAGAGCAATGAGTCCGGAAAAAATCGTTTCTTCAGCGGTTAGGTTCTAAAGCACAAACAAACACAGCAGTAACACATCCACACATCCCTGCGGGAAGGATGTTGTTGACTTGGAATAAAATCTCTCTACATTGACTTTCACTGAAAGTTAAGAAGGTTTTTTCCTTCTTAAAGTGTAAAGTTGTTTGAAGATTCAACTCTTTCGCTCAATTGATTCCTTAATGATTTGGAAAATGTTCTCACATCTGCATGAAAACAACCATTGTGTAACTGTACAGTTAATAAGTTACATAAGTTCCCTGGACAAAATATTAGTCACCTTATGTGTTTAAGGTGATAATAACTTCAGGCTCCTGCATTAAGATGATTAGGCTATAAATACCTGCGGGGTGTGTGACGGGATTCATAGATTGAGAAGAGGTGGTACAGAGCAGTGAGTGTCTTGTTTCCGGTGTAGAAAATGGGTTGCAAAGCAGATGTTTATGATTGGCAAAAAGGAGTGACTGCATTTGGGCATGCCAAAGGCCATAGTGTGAAGGAAGTAGCTGAATTTGTAGGTGTACCAAAGCTTACGGTCATATGGGTATACCAGCAGTGGCAGAAATCCCACTGTACCGGAAATTCTTGAATTGTAGATGAAAGTCAAAGCTGGCAGACAGGGAACGCCAGCATGTTTTACAGCTTGTAAATGAAAATCACTTCGCTTGCAAGCAAGAATTACAGTTGGCACAATGCCATCAGGTGGGTGACATTCTCCTACCAGTCGTCAAACCCAGACTTGTCCATCAGACTGCCAGATAGAGAAGCGTGATTCCTCACTCCACAGAACATGTTTCCCCTGCTCCTGAGTCCAGTGGTGGTATGCTTTACACCACTCAATGTAGCACCAGGGATTGTGCCTGGTGATGTAAGGCTTGCATGGAGCTGCTTGATGATGGCAACCCATGCTATGAAACATCTGGCACACAGTTTTTGTGCTGATGCTAATGCCAGAGGAGGTCTGGAACACTGAAGTTATTGGTGTCAGCAGAAACCATGTGGTCTGTTGCTGTGGCTCCCAGACACTAGGTGCTTGATTTAATACACCTGTGAATGAAACACCTGAATTCAGTGATTAAGAGGTGTGTCCCAATACTTTTGTCTATATAGTGGATGTCATTTTAGCATTAAGTACAGGAGTAATACATCATATTTCATCTGTATCTGTTGCATCTACACCACAGGCCTGATCAGAAACAGAACAAAAAAACTTGTTCACTGGAAATACAGCCCAGTGGGCAGCTGCTGGAGGATGTCTGTGGAAATGGACAGCAACTCCAGATTTCTTTTAAGATATAGACAGCTTTGGGTTTTTTTCTTGTAAGACACTTGAAAGTGTCTATTTCCCAGACCGAGAATGAGAATACCTCTATACAAAGTAGGATTGTTAATAGTAAAACGCCATTAGTGTTGAAATTAAGTCCAAGATTAGGTTTAGTCATGTCTGAGAAAGTAACTGTACCTACTGTGTTTTCCAGACACCAATTAAGTCATGAACTCTTTTTGCCATCCAATCAAGAATCTCCATTCAGAATTTTGTGTAGGCCAGGACTAAGCCTAACCCCAGTCTGGGAAACCGGCCCCAAATGTTTAAGGAAATCTGTCTCACTGTAGACCTACACAGTAATTGACAAGTGATGTCTTTCCTCTATAAAACTGGAGAACTTTGCAGAATGCCTTTGTTTCTTCTTCTAAGGAATGCTGTTGTTCTGACTGGATGAGTGGAGTAGGTAACACGATGCTGTCTAACAGAGTGTCAACACTCAATCTCTTGGTTTTAATAATGTCTCAAAATTAACAGACACACACAGACACACCGCTCAAGGTTGAGTTGTCTGTGCAAGAGTGGCTCAGGTGGTGGAGCGGTATGACCCCCTTGTGTCAGCTGAAGCGTTAATTATGATGAATTATCATTTCAATATCGAAGACACACAGGGACCCTGCAGGTAGACAGATAATTATGTGACAGCATTTTAAACACGTCCCACACACCCTCTCTCTCTCTCTCTCCCTCTCTCTCTCCCTCTCTCTCTCTCTCTCTCTCTCTCTCCCTCTCTCTCTCTCTCTCTCTCTCCCTCTCTCTCTCTCTCTCTCTCTCTCTCCATTTCTCTGTAATTCTCTCTCTCTCTTACATACAGACTAGCACACAGTTAGAATATCACTACCAGGCGGTCTATCTCCACTGTGGAATGTGGTTTTGATCTGAGCTGTGGATTTGGTTCCCTGAATGACTCACATGAGTGTAATATTAAATGTAACATTTGAACCTGTTACATGGATCAACTGCAACTGCAACATCATCTTTGCAGTGCCTAAACTGCACAACAGTACACCTTATAAACTCTTCCTCATTAGGCTCATTTGCACATCAGGTTTGCACTTTATTCATATGTTCACTTCTTTGCACTTCTAGTTTGATGTGAGCTGCACTTCACTGGCTTGTACTTGCAATTTCCTAACAACCATAAAGTTGAATCTAAGCAGTAGAAACCCTAAAACGATGGCACATGCAATAGCAGGCTGCTTACATACAGTCTCTGCAATCAGCTGTCCAAACTGAACCAAAATGAGTGCTGATCTCAACGTTTTTCATTTACCAAAAAAACATCAGGAGTAGAACCAGGACACTTCCTTTAGCAGCACACTCATCATTATAGAGCATGTAGTTGTGTGTGCGTTTGTCTCCCTCTAGCGTTAGTATGGAGAACTGTACTTTAAGATGGGAACAGCTGTGGGAGAAGACACGATCCTGACCTCTAGTGGTTAACACCAGTCACAATATGTACATGAGCACCATCATGTGATTCTTTCCTCGCCCAATGGACCAAAACACCATACCCAGGTCATCTCATCAGTTACTTATTAGACAGAATCAGTGAAAACATCAAATTGCTGCAGTTCTCAGTTTGACAATCCTGTTTTGAAATGAACAGAAATCTCATCTACTGACAGACTGACAGGCTGTAGACCACCAGATATTGCTGAAAAAGCAAGGAACTGTAAATACTCAGTTACATTACAAGTTTAAAGACATTTAGAAAGAGGCTTTGTACTTACGCAACAGGAAATCAGACCCTACTCACTGTGCAGTAATTATCATTAAAGGTTTACCCAAACCAGCCTTATTCAAGAGTTTGGAAGTGAAGACAAAATAATAATGAAAATAAAATTTAAAAAATCTTGTGGGTGACCCTTTATTTCAGAACATTCTTAATTTCCTTCACCTGAGCTTGCCTGAGAACAACAACAAAAAATGTTCCCTATAGATCAACCCTATAGCTAAAAAGTATGTCATATATGATACATTATATAAAAAACAAGATCATATAAAAAAACATCAGATCCTATCTATTAAATCATATTTTCAATTGCAAAAAAATATGTATATAGTGGTAATGTTCCTTTAAAATATAATCTTCATCATTTGAAACCAACCAAGACCCAGTATAACATCTTAGTGTTAGGATCATCTTAACTAGTAGAGAGTGAGTTAGTGTGTGCTGTAGCGTGATGCTCACTTCACCATGTCTACCACTCTTCTACTTTCTAACATCTTTGTGTTTCTAGAAGTTTTCTGAAATCCCAGCCAGATTGATTATGTTGGATCTGAACTGTGCATGGCGAATCAAAGTCCACAAAAGTGTTCAATAGTTAACTCCGCTAACTTACCCAAACCCTCTGATTTTTCAAGTAGAAATCTGTGGGTCCCTTACCTAAGCTAACCTCAGTGTGCTAGCCAGCTAGCCATGTAAACTAGCCATGTAAGATAAGCCAAATGGTTTGAGAAGACTGGAAATAACATGCAGTATATAGACACAAATTGTTGAGTCATTTTTTGTTTAGACCCATGGGGCCCAATTTTAGCGATCATAGGCAATCCGTCAACAGCACACCACACAGCTTGACCATTTAGAGCGGGTCAGTGTATCTTTGCTATCGCTATCGCAACGATGGGAAAGTACGCATTACACAGCTTGAAATGCACAAAAGACATGCACTAAGTCTCTTAATTAATCATGGGTGTGTTTGGGGCATAACGTGCAATCACAGTGTCACTTGCTGTTATTTCAATGGCGCAAAGCGGGGGTGTACGCATGTTGACAATGAACGTCTGACTGTTGATGTCTGCATAGGTTGTTTTCAGTCAGTGGCGCACCTGTGTTTTCCATTGCCAAGATAGCAATACACCAGAAATTTACCTGAACACACCTCTTCTTGAGACCACCACACCATCAGCGTAGATACAGTACATTCACAATCACCACTGCTATTTAAACGAGGCAGGCAGAATGCGTGAACATAGACTGTTGGCTGTAAGATAGCAATGAGGGTGTAACATAGGGCCCTTGGTCTTTCCCTTTTCTTTCTTTTTGTAGACTGTAGCTTGCTAATTAGCAAGCCTTTAGAGTAAAGTAATGAAGTTCTATCAGCATTCATGTGTGACAAATGTAAAGTAGTTCAAATAGTTCACTACAGTTTAACCATTTATTCATATTTTAAAAAGGGTGCTGCTGCTGAAGTCGATGTCGATGTTCACTCCTTCCTTTTTTACTTGAGCTAAGATCAATTACAACATGCAGTACATTTATTCATCCACTATGTGGCAGTGTAAAGTATTGCCAAAGTTGGTCCTTGAAGCTGGCAAAGTGACAGGAGCGCTTCTGTTCAGACAGAAAGGCATAGTGTAACTGAGGTTAAACACAGACCACTCAACCTGCCCAGAAACGTCCCACTGACTCTCTTACTGATGTCACTGAGATTGTAAAGCCTCAACATTCTGGTGTGTGTGTGTGTGTTGGGTGCTGAATAAAGCTGACTATGTGTACAGAGAGACAGTGAAAGTTAAACATGCGCACTGAGGAATAACAAAGATTGAGCTCAAGACAAGAATAAAAGATCTCATGATAACATTCATCAAGCTATGAGATTCTGTCTTGCAGTCTATTGCATCAGTCTAATGTGTATTATGATTCTGCATTATGTTTTACACTCTCTCTCTCTCTCGCTCACTCTCTCTCTCTCTCACACACACACACACACACACACACACACACACACACACATACACACACACTTCAGTGTCCATTATGCTTGGTTGACGTCCTTCATGTCCCCTGAGGACTTTCACACTTAAAGAGTGGCGAACAAAATCAATGGACCTTCACAACTAAAGCGTGTTGACACCTTGAGACAATCAAACACACACACACATACAGACACACACATACTCACAAACACACACACACACACACACACACGTCTGCATCTCTGTTTAGACTCATATCTCCTTAGGGAACAGGCAGTGTAGCATCTGCATCTGAGTACATCAGATTAAGCACCACACACACCGCACACACACTACACAAACCCAAGTGTGTGTGTGCGTCTGTGTGTGGAGTGGTCTAATGAGTATTGAAGCCACAGCAGCACCCCTATGACATCAGCATTCAGCTGAACAACAGTAGCCTCAAAAATGACTTGGAATACAGACTTGTAATGATCAAATTAAGGATTTTTAATTTCATCAATTTTAATGTGTAAAATGTGATTAAGAAATATGAGGCTGTGTGTTCTGAGGAAATGCACACACTGTTCTATCTTCAGATATATAGCAGGTCCATGTATGATCTGATAATGTACTGTGGAAAGTTCTCCTCTGTTAACCTGAAGGTGGACCATCCGTCCACTGATTCACTGATTAAAGAAGCTCTTTTGGATGTGCTGTGATTCTCAGTTTAGCTTCAGTCTGAGGTCTGTGATGACCACTCAGATGTTCTGACACTCTTGTGTAGATTGTGTAGAATTAGACCAAACAATCTCTCTATCATTAAGAACGTGGGAAGAAGATCTCAGAGTTACTCCCACAGCCACAGTTACTCACACATTTAACATGTCTAACAACACTAACCTCCACCTTATACAATACACGCTCATTCACAGAGTATGCTGTATAAAATGGGAATAGTAGACACTGATCACTAACCATCCCAGACAATTATATACATGATATTATGGTACTGCACACCCATCAAACGCCCCTGGCAACTTGTCAGTCAATTACTTCCACTGTTAAAACAACCCACCCGAGAAACTTACTAACAGAACACATAGCAATGAAAAAAATCAACATCCATCAATAATATATCTTATGAACATTTAAAAAAAAAACATGGTCAGCACTTAACAACCTTCTAGAACCACCAGATTAAACAGAACATCAGAATAACAACAGGAAAAAGAAAAACAGTCCATGCTTGCGCTTGCTGTAGGACACCATCAGGCTGTAACATGAAGAGGTCTGTACAGAACAGCTACAGTGCAGGAGCCTCAGAGCTGTTCTCTACGTCACTGTCAAGAGGTGGAATTCATGGTTTCTGGGTCAAGGCCATTTCACTGAAACCACCAGCCTAACATCTCTCTTCTTTTGCTTTGAGACAGACATTTTTGTATTCCCAATGTTTGTTTTGTTTTATTTTGATATTTGATAAGCACAGCAGAGCCACATGCTAACCTCTGCCTAAACAGTAGCACACATTCTTTACCCCTTCTGACTTACATTTACAGCATTTGGCTGAAGCTCTTATCCAGAGCCACTTACTTTTGAATCATGTTACACATGTGAGTGAATTTAGAGTTAGAAGTTTTGCCCAAGGACAAGGTGAGCTTGTCTAGTCAGGGAACTGAACCCTACTCTGCCATGTCAAAGGCAGTATTGTTACCTACTACACTATTAAGAATAAAGGTGCTACAAATGGTCCTTGGAGTGATTCTATAAAGGGACCACTTTTAGTTCCAGAAGGAGCCATGTTTGTGATCTGGATATGTGTGTGAAGAACCCTTAAACTGATAAAGAACCTTTACAAAATAGTCTGATCCAGATCCAGACCCCCAGTAATCGCTGTTGGATCAAAAACAACTGCACGAAGACCCTTGAGAGGAGGTAGTTTTGGTCTGGTCCCAAAGAACTCTGGAGCAGTTTGTTTACTATGAGCGCGTGATCTGACATTAATCCAACCCAACTATCAGGTGTACTCCACAAGTTTGAGCTAAAAGCTCCCATTTATCCAGATGTTAACCTGACATATTTCCCAGATAATTACTATATAATTACTCTGCACAAATGCCATCTGTGCCGTTCCTCCATGTTAAACTGCACAGAAACATGCACTAGTCCAAAACACAGGACCCTCTTCCTGTATTTACTTTCTTGCTCCTGCCACAGACAGGTCTGATTAATAAGGAGAGAGTTTACAGACTCTTTAACTGACTGTGCAAACAAGCTATAGGCGTGGAAACACCCTAAGAGTGTCATGTAATGCTTTGCTGGCAGTAGTTAAAAAAATGTTTACAATTAAATTGAATAAACTGAACTACTGCTATAGCAAACTGTCCAAACAGCACACACAACTTGGACTGCCCAGGGAACTGAAGGGAAACTGTGATGACTAGAGCAGACATATAATAAACATTATCTATTAGGACTAAAAGTGTCTTTCATTTGTGTGCCAAAATTGATGTGCCCCTAAATATTGAGCTGCGGTGTGGCAAATGACCTATAAGTCATCAGCTGAGTGAGTGAGTGAGTGTGTGTGTGTGTGTGTGTGTGTGTGTTCCTCCTAATGTTTCCTCTTGTTCACAGCACAATAGATTCAGTGCAATGAGATAATGAATCAGCAATAAACTAGTCTCTCTCTCTCTCTCTCTCTCTCTTTTTCTCTTCACACCCCTTTATCTTCAGAAGTATGAAATGAGATGAGTGTGGTGGTCTGGGTGAGTGATTTATTGTTCTTTTTTCAAAAAAAAGTACAGTATCTGCCCAATCTCTTCTCTGATAAGACACTCTTGTCATATTGAGCTTTCCCTCAATCTGCCTTTAATCACTGGAGCTTTAATAAAAACCAGTGATCAACATCTCTATTCATTCCAACCCATCAAACACACCAGTTGTCACTAATAAGGGGTTTGACTAGCTGGATCTGGTGAGCTGGATTAGATTTGGATTTCCTGAACCTATATATCTTGACTACAGTCAAGATGTATGTACACCAATCAGCCACAACATTAAAACATTAAAAAGATGATGTGTTGAAAGCTGGAAAAATGGACAAGTGTGTGGATCTGAGACACTTTGACTGGGCCAGAGCATCTCCAAAACATCAGGCAGGTCTTGTGTGGTGTTCCCAATATACAGTGTTTAGTACCTATCAGAAGTGCTCCAAGAAAGGACAACTGGTGATCTGGTGAAAGGATCATGGGAGCCCAAAATTCATTGACACGGTCAATGAAAGACACACCTCACAACTACCAGACTTAAAGGATCTGCCTCTAACATCTTGGTGCCAGATACCACAGGGCACATTCAGAGGTCTTGTTGAGTCCAGAGATGTTTTAGCAGCACAAGGGGGACGATTGTGGCTGATTGGTGTATATTGCATTTCTTTCTAATTTCAAATCGCTGAGATTTCTACTTTCATTCTTTACAATTGGAGTACAATTGAATTTCAGAATTTTGTTTAATGCCAGTGTGCACTTGAATATTGAGTTTGCGTAAATGCCTTTGATTATTAGGTCAGATCCAACTAAGAGTCATCTGAAAGTTAGGAGCTTTAAGACTATAACATAATTTGACCTTTGTGTAAAAGCCTTTATGTGGTATATTACACAGATTTGCTCCCATTGAAATAAACATACATAAGGTGTGAGCTGCCCAGACAGTTGGAAGGCTGATTTATGCTTTCTGGACCTGATTTTTTAGCTTAGCTTAGCTGCATCAGGGCTGCCCAGGAAGTTGGAACAAACTCTTGGGGTGGATTTCAATACATCATTGCAGCCACTTAAAAATCATCTCATATGTCCAAAATGGCACTTTTACAAGAGAAGGAAAATACCTTTTTAACTTTCAATGGTAAACATTTAAGAAACATTTCTATTGGTCCATTCATCATTTCTTTGACCTGTAAAGAGTCAAAAATGGCAACAATGGAGATACAATGCATGACAATGACAACAATACACAGTGTAGAAGGGATTCCCTGGAACAGATTTCGTTTTTAGATCTGCTACATCAAACCATTGCAAGGTAACAGCCTCTAACACAGTTTTTTCCTGGTCAGTGTAACTACACTCAAAGCTGTCCAAAGCTGGTATTATTCAGCTTCATCGCTAAGCCGATACATCACTAAACACAGAAACACAGCCTGCAGCCTGAACAATTATGATGCTGACGTGTTCTTACCTTTGATGAGTGTTCCCGTCACCAGTCTGTGCACGGACACAGCAAACTTCACCAGACCATGCTTACAGCGTTTTGCACAGGCCGACATCTTCACTCACACGCAAGGGTCATCAAGGTCAGGTCCAGTCCAGTCAGAGGTTAAATTAGTTAAACACCAGAGAGCACTGTAGGTGTAAGCAACATCAACAAGATGTGCAATGTCAACAAGATGCAACAGCAATCACGATTACGAACTGAGATTGAAAAAATCTGCAGAGCTTTTCAGGAGAGGTCCACGTCCGTGAAGAGAGAAACTCGTGGAGAAAAGAGGATAATCAGATGAAAGGAGATGAAGGTGTGAAAGTTCTGTTCTCTCCTAGTAGAGGACAAATCCTCCAGAGACTCTCCAGTAAACAGGAGAACCAATAATCTGTCTATACTGATTTTTCTCTTCCTCCCTATCCCCTTCCTCTCGCAGGGAAACTGGATACCCGGAACACAGGAAAGAAAGAGAGTGAGAGAGAGAGGAAGAGAGAGAGACTACAAATGAGAGTGGACTAATCAATTAGAATCCCCTTAAAAAAGTGAGTGAAAAGAAGAAGAAATTAAGGAAGGTATGTATTCCAAAGAGAAACGACAGACAAGTCCATCATGCCATCCAGTGACTTTTTCCCTTTCTTTTTGTTTGCTCTTCGTCCCCTCTTTGCCCTACTCTGTCCTACTCTCTCTCTCTCTCTCCCGCGCGCGCTGTGCCGCAGCGCAGTGTTCCACTTTCAGCACCGCTGTGTGTGGACAGCTCCCTCCAAGGAAACGCACAAAACACTACTGATACTGCTGCTGCTTCTCTCTCTCTCTCTCTCTCTCTCATCTCTCCCTCCTCCCTCCCCTCTCTCTTTTCACTCGCTCTCTCTTTTCACTCTCACCCTATCTTCTCGCTCACTTTCTACAGTCTCTCTCTCTCTTGCGCTCCACAAGCTCTTCTCTCTCCACTCTCTCTTCTTTCTCTCTCAACTCTTACTCTCTCTCTCTCTCCACCTTTTTTTCTCCACTCCTGCACACTATCTCCTTTCTATCTGTCTCA